>NW_027189156.1:384921-559836 GCF_040958095.1 Procambarus clarkii | reverse complement strand
TGAAATTTCCTCGTAATGCTTCAGGACCAAACTTACCCACCAATTTGTACGTTTTTTGCGATGCCTCTGGCAAAGCATATGGCGCAGTAGCCTATTTAGTTAACAGTGCTCAATCAATTTTACTCACATCAAAAGCAAGAGTTGCTCCCATCAAAAAGAGATCCTTACCTCAGATGGAGTTGACTGCATTGCTAGTGGGAGTAAGATTGGCTCATTGCTTGGCAAAGACACTCAATAATATCCACTTTGGTGAGATTGTAGTGTGGTCAGACAACGAGGCAGTCTTACAATGGGTAAGAAACAATAACAACAAAACTCCTTACGTCAGTAATCGCGTCAGGGAGATTCATGATTTATCCGCAGGTTATAAGTTTAGACATGTCCCTACTAAGGACAATCCTGCAGATTATTTATCAAGAGGATTAACATTAAAACAACTTGTCAAGTCTTCGCTGTGGTTCAATGGACCCTCATGGCTTGTTGGTGGTCAGTGGCCCAAACAAAAGCCACAAGTCATAGTGACCAATATCACCACTCCCATGAAGGACCCAGAGCCTCAGCGAATATTAGCCATTGATCCTCATCATTATTCTAACTTAAGTAAATTGTTACGAGTGACTGCGCACGTGTTTGATTTCCTTGCTAAAGTAGGAATTCGACATAAATTTCCCAATCATGTCCACTATTGGATCAAGCGTGCGCAGCAAGAGACATACGGGAACGAATTTGAGAATCTTCCAGATAAACTCACTAAGTCTCTAGGCGTCTGGTACGATGCCAACACTCATAACATACTACGATGTGGAGGACGTTTGCTACATGCAAAAATCGACTTAGACACTAAGAATCCAATTCTTTTACCTCGTCACCACATCATAACTAAATTTCTTGTCTTACATCACCATCAATATGGTACACTACATGGTGGAGTTTTAGATACTCTCACCGATCTTAGACAAAAGTACTGGCTTCCTCAAGGTCGTCAGACTGTTAAAACAATTATTAAATCTTGTGTAATCTGTAAGAGATACGATGCTAGAGTGTGTCCTTACCCAGGACCTCCACCACTCCCAGAAGAGCGAGTGGTTCATCTTCGTCCTTTCGAAACCACTGGAGTTGATTATACAGGAGCCTTACTCCTCACTGGTAACCCAGATAATATACCAGTGAAGGCGTACATTTGTCTCTTTACATGTGCTACAACCAGAGGCGTGCACTTAGAGGTCACTCCAGACATGAGTGCTGAAGCTTTCATTCAAGCTTTCCACAGATTTGCTGCCCGCCGATCGTGTCCTAGATTAATGATATCAGACAACGGATCTAATTTTGTGGCAGGAGAAAGTTGTTTGCGAGAAGTCTGGAACCACCCTGAAGTACAGTCAGTCTTACAAAGAAGACAATGTCACTGGAAATTCATAGCACCGAGAGCCCCTTGGCAAGGTGGGTTCTATGAGCGAATGGTAGGCACAGTCAAGAAGTGTCTAAGGAAAACTTTACACCGACAAAAGGTCAGTTACTCCGAGCTCCAAACCATTGTTGTGGAAATCGAGGCGCGAGTTAATAACCGCCCAATAACCTACCTGTCTGATGATTACACCCAGAGAGAACCTCTGAGTCCCTCTCACTTGATCCATGGAGGTCTACTGAGCCCTCTCATCCCTTTAGCCGAAGAGGACCCTGTAGACCTGTCCCATGTGACCAGAGGAGACTTGGTGGAAAGCTACCAGCATCTTTCTAGAGTTATTAACAGGTGGAATGAGGTGTGGACTCGAGAGTACCTCACAGCTCTACGAGAGTACCACTACGGAGCTTCGAGTCCTTACAATAAGGTGCAATTAAAGCCAGGAGACCTGGTACTAGTCGACAGTGATGGACCAAGGTCAGAATGGCCCATAGGTAAAATTGTTACCATTCATCCAGATCGACAGGGTGTCCTAAGAGTAGTTAAAGTCTTATGCCGAGGCAACACTACTCTAAAAACTTTAGAGAAGCTGGTTCCCCTTGAACTGACTGAACAAGAATATCAGCCAGATCCAGTTTCCCCAGTAATTTCGGAGGACAATGAATTTGTTCCTCCAAGCAACCGTCCCACTAGAGCTGCAGCTCAACAATGTAGGCGGAATTTGCAAGCCTATTACAACTCTGAAGAAGAGTAATTTCCTTCACTTCCCACTGAGATAACTATGATGATGCTACGATGTGATATCACGTAACAAAACATTACACGTCACTATGACCCAGGATATCGCATCACTGTAGATTCTGTTAGTTTAAATTGGGAGAGTTGAATTCTATAAATATTGTGTAGGCTACAAGAAACATGCTTCATTTGACATGTAATTAGCAAGACTCAAGTTCTTGTAAGTCCTTGATAAACCCGGGATGTTCGTTATGTGTGTACTAACATACTAACATATTAACATACTAATGTACTAATCTTAATATCACTTCGGGATAGGTCAGTACACCACAGTACACTACGACCCTAGAATCCTCCCCCCGGAGTTATGTTGGATATTTCCAACACCGAATACAACACTGTTGTATTCTCATTACTTATTACTAACTATACTAATTATTGTAGTAAGTAAAATTAACCACACGTAGAATTCTCATGTACTAATAATTTCATCTGTGCAGTAGGCTAGAATTCTCACGTCACCTGACGCCAGTATTGCGTCAGATTTCCTTACAGTAAACACATTATATCCAATGTATGTGAGAATTAAATTCGATTCTCTATAACTAAGGCATTCTGTATGATAACTAATTGCAGATGAATTGACCTCCAACTAAAAGCCGAATAGAGCGTTGGAGTCATAGCGATTATCTCGTAATAAAAGTTAAAGTCACCAGTGAATGCCATGGGGAGACATTAATTCCTCTCCCTTATATATTTACTATTCTTAAATTGGTAAATAATAATAATTTCTTCCTCTAAATAATAAATCCGTCCAGTCTTCAACGTTTCAAGAGTAAATGCGAGAAATATTAATGTTCGTGACATAATTTGTTTTATGAACGCACGACGCGGCGTGGGTTGAGGGGGACCATACTCAGTACATGTGGAGAGCCGCTCAGAGGCAGACCTGCGCATACCGTACTCACAAGGAGACGCCATTGTCCAGCCATTTGGGCAGACGTTATCCATCCTCAGATGAAAGTCGCCACTGTGAGGCGTGAATAACCTTGCAGATAATATCTTCAGCTAGTGCTGGTGTCAGATAAGGAACCTTTTAACCTGGTTCTTGACGACACGTGACCAGCCAGCGAAGTGCGCCACTATCCAGGATAGGCTTAGCCGGAGCCTGGGGACGCGAAGCACGGCAATCTTAAATCTTATACAGTGCCCTTTCAGCTAAGTATATTCCCTTTATGTGATGCATCTAGTAAAGAGTTTTGTAGTAGCTGGGTGATTGACCGTTATGACGCATGATAACATCTAATAACAGGTGATTAAATTTTGTCACCTGTAACTCTCAATTTCTTGAATATAGAGATTCAGTAGTTAATTTAGTTGCTACTGTAAATATTTGTCTTGCAGCACGTGAGAAGAATTCTTCCTGCCGCCTTCTCCCATGTTAATCCGTCCCATTCGTCAGCCTACCGAGTCCAGAGAATAAGAGGAAACTCCATGGCTTGTCTAGAGGAATCATCATTAAGCTAAGATTTTATATTCCTTCGTGAATCTATTGCAATTCTTTATGTGCAGAATTCCTCAGGATTAATGTGTGTTACTGTAACTCTCATTACTATACTTATAATCTATGTTCCCATTTATGGTAATGATATCAGTTTCAATATAATTTTTATAGGATTAGATTATTATTAATTGAATTAGTGAACGAACCACACTAATTCCTGGACGTACTTACCTCCAGTAATAACCCCCCAATGTAGGTGTTTGAGGGTTTGATTCATTTAATTATACAGTCCATTAATTATTTCTATGATCATATTCTCTAGTATTTTGTCCATAGTCACTGGTTCATCTAGGAATTATCTAATGATCAGAAATTCTCAGTTTCCCTCTTTACTATAAAAGCAGTTGGTCCTTCGTAATTTAATTTACTACATTAATATTTAAATAATCAGATTCAAGCCCCAAATATCCCACACACCCCTTCTCACACAGGGGGTGGAATGGCCCAGAAAACAAAAGGCCGGCATTACGGAAAGAGATAAGGAAATTTTGAACATATATATCTTAGTAAACAGAGCTCAGCGGAAAGACGGCCCAAGACATGGTGGACTATCTGCAGAAGTGCAAGAAGATAGGAGACAAGATTCTCCCAGACCAAAAGGAAAAAATATTAAATGCAGACAAGAAATCCATGGTTTATTCAGAGATGTAAGCTAGCAAAGCAACTAAGTACAAGGGCGTGGAGAAACTATAGAAATAACAGGACATTAGAGAGCAGAGAAAGTTACCACAGTGAGTGGAATGAATACGTCAGGATGAAAAGAAAGGCAGAGCGACAATATGAAATGATATAGCCGAGCAAGGCAAAGACTCAACCAAATTTGCTGCACAGCCACACCAGGAGAGATATAACAGTGAAGGAACATGTAAGGAAATTGAGGATAGGGGCAGGTATATTCACTACAAACAACAAGGAGGTGTGCGAAGAACTTAGTAAGAAATTCCAGGAGATCTTCACAGTAGAGCAAGGAGAAGTCGCTGAGATACGCGATGGAATATCTAACCAGACACCACTAGAGGAGTTTGAGATTACCAGTGAGGAGGTGAGGAAGCACCTGCAAGAATGGGATGTGACAAAGGTTATCATTCCCGGATGGAATCTCACCATGGATATTAAAGGAAGGAGCAGAAGCTCTGTGCCTGCCACTATCCATGGTGTACAACAAATCACTGGTAACAGGTGCACGGCCAAAAGATTGGAAGAAGCCAATGTAGTCCCAATATACATGAAGGGTGATAGGCAGGATGCACTAAACTATAGACCTCGGTAAAGAACTTTGAAAGAAAGAACTTTGTAAGACAACAGCAGCATGGATCCAGGGATAACAAATCATGCCTCACAGGATTAACTGAATTCTATGACCAGGCAACACAAATCAAACAAGGTAGAGACGGCTGGTCAGACTGCATATTTTTGGATTGTCAGAAAGCCTTTGACACAGTATCACATAAGAGACTAGTGCACAAGCTTGAAATGAAGGCGGGAGTGAAAGGAAAGGTACTCCACTGGATTACGGAGTACGTAAGCAACAGAAGACAGACAGTCACTGTGAGGGGTGAGGTCTCAGATTGGCGAGGCGTCACCAGTGGAGTCCCACAGGGTTCAGTCCTTGGACCTATACTGTTTCTGATTTCTGTAAATGATCTCCCAGAGGGAATAAAATCGTTCCTCTCATTGGAAGATAGGATTATAGGAGGATAGGATTATAGGTGGATTAAGACAGAGGAAGATAGTATGAGGCTATAAGATGACCTAGACAAACTGAGTGAATGGTTCAACAAATGACTGCTAAAGTTCAACCCGAGTAAAGGAAGGGGAAGGGAACTATCGGGAGTGCGCCAAGCCATTACGACTATATAGCACTAGGAAGGGGTCAGGATAAGGATTTGGGATGGGAAGGAGGGAAGGAATGGTGCCCAACCACTTGGATGGTCGGGGATTGAACGCCGACCTGCATGAAGCGAGACCGTCGCTCTACCATCCAACCCAAATGGTTGGACTCAACCCGAGTAGGAGAAAGGTAATAAAACTAAGCGATGGAAACAGGCGGCCAAACACAGGATAACGAATGGGAGATGAAGTCCTTCACGAAACGGACAGAGAGAAAGATCTAGGAGTTAATATAACAGAAACCTGTCTCCTGATGGCCACAAAAAAAAAAGAAAAACATCTGAGGCATATACTAGGCTGGCTAACATCAGAACTGCCTTCAGAAACCTGTGTAAAGAATCCTTCAGAACCTTGTACACCACATATGTAAGACCAATCCTGGAGTATGCGGCCGCAGCATGGAGCCCGTACCTTGTCAAGCATAAAACGAAGCTGGAAAAAGTTCAGAGGTATGCCACTGGGGTAGTCCCAGAACTAAGAGGCATGAGTTAAGAGGAAAGACTGCGTGAAATGCACCTCACGACATTGGAAGTCAAAAGAGTAAAGAGAGAGATGATCGCTACTTGCAAAATTCCCAGAGGAATTGACACGATAGATAACGGTAAACTGTTTAACACGGGGAGGGGCGGGACGCAAACTATTCGCAAACAAACGCAAACCTTAGGAAATTCTCCTAAGGTTTCAAAACGTCATGAGAACCGTTACGTGAAGGTGTCCTCTCCTGACCCAACAGCCTAAGCCAGAGGACCCAAAACAGAAAACGAGACAGCACATCATTTTCGTGAGCTGATGCCATTTTCAATTACGTTGTTGTTTATCCTGAGAGCGAATGTGAGCGAGAACGACGTAGTTAGTAAGAGATGAGTTGTGTTGGCGACGTGGCTGAGCCGGCATACAGAGAGGCAGGAGGGCGCTAGCGGCTAAGTCTCCGGACAACACCTCACTCTGTTGAGCCGGCATACAGAGAGGCAGGAGGGCGCTAGCGGCTAAGTCTCCGGACAACACCTCACTCTGTTGAGCCGGCATACAGAGAGGCAGGAGGGCGCTAGCGGCTAAGTCTCCGGACAACACCTCACTCTGTTGAGCCGGCATACAGAGAGGCAGGAGGGCGCTAGCGGCTAAGTCTCCGGACAACACCTCACTCTGTTGAGCCGGCATACAGAGAGGCAGGAGGGCGCTAGCGGCTAAGTCTCCGGACAACACCTCACTCTGTTGAGCCGGCATACAGAGAGGCAGGAGGGCGCTAGCGGCTAAGTCTCCGGACAACACCTCACTCTGTTGAGCCGGCATACAGAGAGGCAGGAGGGCGCTAGCGGCTAAGTCTCCGGACAACACCTCACTCTGTTGAGCCGGCATACAGAGAGGCAGGAGGGCGCGAGCGGCTAAGTCTCCGGACAACACCTCACTCTGTTGAGCCGGCATACAGAGAGGCAGGAGGGCGCTAGCGGCTAAGTCTCCGGACAACACCTCACTCTGTTGAGCCGGCATACAGAGAGGCAGGAGGGCGCGAGCGGCTAAGTCTCCGGGCAACACCTCACTCTGTTGAGCCGGCATACAGAGAGGCAGGAGGGCGCGAGCGGCTAAGTCTCCGGACAACACCTCACTCTGTTGAGCCGGCATACAGAGAGGCAGGAGGGCGCTAGCGGCTAAGTCTCCGGACAACACCTCACTCTGTTGAGCCGGCATACAGAGAGGCAGGAGGGCGCTAGCGGCTAAGTCTCCGGACAACACCTCACTCTGTTGAGCCGGCATACAGAGAGGCAGGAGGGCGCGAGCGGCTAAGTCTCCGGACAACACCTCACTCTGTTGAGCCGGCATACAGAGAGGCAGGAGGGCGCTAGCGGCTAAGTCTCCGGACAACACCTCACTCTGTTGAGCCGGCATACAGAGAGGCAGGAGGGCGCTAGCGGCTAAGTCTCCGGACAACACCTCACTCTGTTGAGCCGGCATACAGAGAGGCAGGAGGGCGCTAGCGGCTAAGTCTCCAGACAACACCTCACTCTGTAAACCTCAACAATCAACCAAGGAGTCATCCATCCATCAATCAATCTATCAAGTGTCGAATTCACGATGCACTTGTACTTTTGTTCAGCCGCTTCTGCACTTCTCTAATTTATTATTATTATTATTATTATTTCATTTCCCTGGACTCTAGGAGACTCGAACTGTGGACCAAAAGCGTGTGAGGCCGACGTTCTATCGACTGAGCTATGTGCAGTTTTAATAAAGGAAAGATTCCAGCAGCAACTACTGCTGTCATGCGGGGATTGTCGACTTTCCCTGACTCCTACTGAACTCAGAGTAATTACTGACCCACCCAGACGCCATATAAACTGTCATCCACACTTCCCTGGGAAGTGTCGAAGTGTAGAGTTCCACGGAAGTGTGGATGGCAAATTATTATTATTGTTATTGTTAGTTATTATTATTATTATTATTATTATTATTATTATTAATATTATTATTATTAATATTATTATTATAGTATTATTGTTATTATTATTGAGAAAGTCGCTTGAGAAAAGCAGTTTTTCTCCTAGCTATATCCCGCTATTGCTATTTCCTTGTGTATTATTATTATTAACACAGCCACGAGGAAGTGCGGGATGTGAGGCGGGAGGACTGACCTGAGAACACCACCGTACACAGCCGCCACAAATATCCCAGGAACACCAGTGAGGTGGTCCAGCTTATCCATCACCAGGTACGGTAAGATCTGGTCAGGTTTCTCTATCCTGCCAAGAGTGAGCGGGTCACAGTCCTTGTAGGTGGCATAGGCAACCAGACCGGAGAAGTAGAATGTTGACCATATTGCACACAGACCCACAACGAAGGCAATGCAAACTCTGAAAAGACCAAAAGAATATGATATAAATTTTGACAAGTGGATCTGAATGAACCTTCATGGCAGCTCAAAGAAGGTAATATATTTTCAGTTTTATCAGTTTTACATTCTCACTTGCACTTTTACTGTTATTTTATTCGTTCTCCATGTAATTATGTTCAGGATCTCTCTAGATTAAAGTAAATATATTGATTTGAATATGACCGAACTTGTTTTCAAATACTTTGAAAAATTATTAATTTAAACTATGCTTGATCAAGTAATAATTAAACTTTGTAGAAAAGACATTTACATGAGTTTGAAATTTTAAACAAGTTTACCAAATTATGCCATAAATGTAACTATATATATTGTTTGTTAACAACAAACGATTATTTGCAGTATAATATCATACTCGTCACTAAACACTGATAATTTATATTTTCTTTTATATTTTCTCAAATCTGGGGATTAAATATACGTTCTTATAGACTTGTAAGTATCGGACAATACTTGATATATTTAATTAAAGTTGGATTTGTGAAAGAATTGAACATAATCCACAAAGATGATCGGTCCAATTTTATCATAATATAGTAATTTAAAAGATCTCTATGATACACACACACAGATGTAAACTGGAACAGTACCGATTGTTTCCTCGGATTGTACACTGTCGCAGACTACCTCGGACTGTACACTGACGCAGACTACCTCGGACTGTACACTGGCGCAGACTACCTCGCACTGTACACTGATGCAGACTACCTCGGACTGTACACTGACGCAGACTACCTCGGACTGTACACTGACGCAGACTACCTCGGACTGTACACTGTCGCAGACTACCTCGGACTGTACACTGTCGCAGACTACCTCGGACTGTACACTGGCGCAGACTACCTCGGACTGTACACTGGCGCAGACTACCTCGGACTGTACACTGGCGCAGACTACCTCGGACTGTACACTGTCGCAGACTACCTCGGACTGTACACTGTCGCAGACTACCTCGGACTGTACACTGTCGCAGACTACCTCGGACTGTACACTGTCGCAGACTACCTCGGACTGTACACTGTCGCAGACTACCTCGGACTGTACACTGTCGCAGACTACCTCGGACTGTACACTGTCGCAGACTACCTCGGACTGTACACTGTCGCAGACTACCTCGGACTGTACACTGTCGCAGACTACCTCGGACTGTACACTGGCGCAGACTACCTCGGACTGTACACTGGCGCAGACTACCTCGGACTGTACACTGGCGCAGACTACCTCGGACTGTACACTGGCGCAGACTACCTCGGACTGTACACTGTCGCAGACTACCTCGGACTGTACACTGGCGCAGACTACCTCGGACTGACACTGGCGCAGACTACCTCGGACTGTACACTGTCGCAGACTACCTCGGACTGTACACTGGCGCAGACTACCTCGGACTGTACACTGGCGCAGACTACCTCGGACTGTACACTGGCGCAGACTACCTCGGATTGTACACTGTCGCAGACTACCTCGGACTGTACACTGACGCAGACTACCTCGGACTGTACACTGGCGCAGACTACCTCGGACTGTACACTGGCGCAGACTACCTCGGATTGTACACTGTCGCAGACTACCTCGGACTGTACACTGACGCAGACTACCTCGGACTGTACACTGGCGCAGACTACCTCGGACTGTACACTGTCGCAGACTACCTCGGACTGTACACTGACGCAGACTACCTCGGACTGTACACTGGCGCAGACTACCTCGGACTGTACACTGGCGCAGACTACCTCGGATTGTACACTGTCGCAGACTACCTCGGATTGTACACTGTCGCAGACTACCTCGGACTGTACACTGATGCAGACTACCTCGGACTGTACACTGGCGCAGACTACCTCGGACTGTACACTGTCGCAGACTACCTCGGACTGTACACTGACGCAGACTACCTCGGACTGTACACTGACGCAGACTACCTCGGACTGTACACTGACGCAGACTACCTCGCACTGAACACTGGCGCAGACTACCTCGGACTGTACACTGACGCAGACTACCTCGCACTGAACACTGACGCAGACTACCTCGCACTGAACACTGGCGCAGACTACCTTGAACTGTACACTGACGCAGACTACCTCTGACTGTACACTGTCGCAGACTACCTCGCACTGAACACTGACGCAGACTACCTCGCACTGTACACTGACGCAGACTACCTCGCACTGTACACTGACGCAGACTACCTCGCACTGAACACTGACGCAGACTACCTCGCACTGTACACTGATGCAGACTACCTCGCACTGAACACTGACGCAGACTACCTAGCACTGAACACTGACGCAGACTACCTCGCACTGTACACTGACGCAGACTACCTCGCACTGAACACTGATGCAGACTACCTCGCACTGAACACTGACGCAGACTACCTCGCACTGAACACTGACGCAGACTACCTCGCACTGAACACTGACGCAGACTACCTCGCACTGAACACTGACGCAGACTACCTCGCACTGAACACTGACGCAGACTACCTCGCACTGTACACTGACGCAGACTACCTCGCACTGAACACTGACGCAGACTACCTCGCACTGAACACTGTCGCAGACTACCTCGCACTGTACACTGTCGCAGACTACCTACAGTGTACAGGGGCCTCGTAGCCTGGTGGATAGCTCGCAGGACTCGTAATTCTGTGGCACGGGTTCGATTCCCGCACGAGGCAGAAGCAAATGGGCAAAAGTTTCTTTCACCCTGAATGCCCCTGTTACCTAGCAGTAAATAGGTACCTGGCAGTTAGTCAGCTGTCACGGGCTGCTTCCTGGGGGTGGAGGCCTGGTCGAGGACCGGGCCGCGGGGACACTAAAAAAAGCCCCGAAATCATCTCAAGATAACCTCGCACTGTACACTGTCGCAGACTACCTCTGACTGTACACTGTCGCAGACTACCTCTGACTGTACACTGTCGCAGACTACCTCTGACTGTACACTGTCGCAGACTACCTCTGACTGTACACTGTCGCAGACTACCTCTGACTGTACACTGTCGCAGACTACCTCTGACTGTACACTGATGCAGACTACCTCGGACTGTACACTGACGCAGACTACCTCTGACTGTACACTGTCGCAGACTACCTCTGACTGTACACTGACGCAGACTACCTCGGACTGTACACTGTCGCAGACTACCTCTGACTGTACACTGTCGCAGACTACCTCGGACTGTACACTGACGCAGACTACCTCGGACTGTACACTGGCGCAGACTACCTCGGACTGTACACTGTCGCAGACTACCTCGGACTGTACACTGACGCAGACTACCTCGGACTGTACACTGGCGCAGACTACCTCGGACTGTACACTGGCGCAGACTACCTCGGATTGTACACTGTCGCAGACTACCTCGGATTGTACACTGTCGCAGACTACCTCGGACTGTACACTGACGCAGACTACCTCGGACTGTACACTGGCGCAGACTACCTCGGACTGTACACTGTCGCAGACTACCTCGGACTGTACACTGACGCAGACTACCTCGGACTGTACACTGACGCAGACTACCTCGGACTGTACACTGACGCAGACTACCTCGCACTGAACACTGGCGCAGACTACCTCGGACTGTACACTGACGCAGACTACCTCGCACTGAACACTGACGCAGACTACCTCGCACTGAACACTGGCGCAGACTACCTTGGACTGTACACTGACGCAGACTACCTCTGACTGTACACTGTCGCAGACTACCTCGCACTGAACACTGACGCAGACTACCTCGCACTGTACACTGACGCAGACTACCTCGCACTGTACACTGACGCAGACTACCTCGCACTGAACACTGACGCAGACTACCTCGCACTGTACACTGATGCAGACTACCTCGCACTGAACACTGACGCAGACTACCTAGCACTGAACACTGACGCAGACTACCTCGCACTGTACACTGACGCAGACTACCTCGCACTGAACACTGATGCAGACTACCTCGCACTGAACACTGACGCAGACTACCTCGCACTGAACACTGACGCAGACTACCTCGCACTGAACACTGACGCAGACTACCTCGCACTGAACACTGACGCAGACTACCTCGCACTGAACACTGACGCAGACTACCTCGCACTGTACACTGACGCAGACTACCTCGCACTGAACACTGACGCAGACTACCTCGCACTGAACACTGTCGCAGACTACCTCGCACTGTACACTGTCGCAGACTACCTACAGTGTACAGGGGCCTCGTAGCCTGGTGGATAGCTCGCAGGACTCGTAATTCTGTGGCACGGGTTCGATTCCCGCACGAGGCAGAAGCAAATGGGCAAAAGTTTCTTTCACCCTGAATGCCCCTGTTACCTAGCAGTAAATAGGTACCTGGGAGTTAGTCAGCTGTCACGGGCTGCTTCCTGGGGGTGGAGGCCTGGTCGAGGACCGGGCCGCGGGGACACTAAAAAAAGCCCCGAAATCATCTCAAGATAACCTCGCACTGTACACTGTCGCAGACTACCTCTGACTGTACACTGTCGCAGACTACCTCTGACTGTACACTGTCGCAGACTACCTCTGACTGTACACTGTCGCAGACTACCTCTGACTGTACACTGTCGCAGACTACCTCTGACTGTACACTGTCGCAGACTACCTCTGACTGTACACTGATGCAGACTACCTCGGACTGTACACTGACGCAGACTACCTCTGACTGTACACTGTCGCAGACTACCTCTGACTGTACACTGACGCAGACTACCTCGGACTGTACACTGTCGCAGACTACCTCTGACTGTACACTGACGCAGACTACCTCGGACTGTACACTGGCGCAGACTACCTCGGACTGTACACTGGGGCAGACTACCTCGGACTGTACACTGGCTCAGACTACCTCGGACTGTACACTGGCGCAGACTACCTCGGACTGTACACTGTCGCAGACTACCTCGGACTGTACACTGGCGCAGACTACCTCGGACTGTACACTGGCGCAGACTACCTCGGACTGTACACTGTCGCAGACTACCTCGGACTGTACACTGGCGCAGACTACCTCGGACTGTACACTGGCGCAGACTACCTCGGACTGTACACTGGCGCAGACTACCTCGGATTGTACACTGTCGCAGACTACCTCGGACTGTACACTGACGCAGACTACCTCGGACTGTACACTGGCGCAGACTACCTCGGACTGTACACTGGCGCAGACTACCTCGGATTGTACACTGTCGCAGACTACCTCGGACTGTACACTGACGCAGACTACCTCGGACTGTACACTGGCGCAGACTACCTCGGACTGTACACTGTCGCAGACTACCTCGGACTGTACACTGACGCAGACTACCTCGGACTGTACACTGGCGCAGACTACCTCGGACTGTACACTGGCGCAGACTACCTCGGATTGTACACTGTCGCAGACTACCTCGGATTGTACACTGTCGCAGACTACCTCGGACTGTACACTGACGCAGACTACCTCGGACTGTACACTGGCGCAGACTACCTCGGACTGTACACTGTCGCAGACTACCTCGGACTGTACACTGACGCAGACTACCTCGGACTGTACACTGACGCAGACTACCTCGCACTGAACACTGGCGCAGACTACCTCGGACTGTACACTGACGCAGACTACCTCGCACTGAACACTGACGCAGACTACCTCGCACTGAACACTGGCGCAGACTACCTTGGGCTGTACACTGACGCAGACTACCTCTGACTGTACACTGTCGCAGACTACCTCGCACTGAACACTGACGCAGACTACCTCGCACTGTACACTGACGCAGACTACCTCGCACTGTACACTGACGCAGACTACCTCGCACTGAACACTGACGCAGACTACCTCGCACTGTACACTGATGCAGACTACCTCGCACTGAACACTGACGCAGACTACCTAGCACTGAACACTGACGCAGACTACCTCGCACTGTACACTGACGCAGACTACCTCGCACTGAACACTGATGCAGACTACCTCGCACTGAACACTGACGCAGACTACCTCGCACTGAACACTGACGCAGACTACCTCGCACTGAACACTGACGCAGACTACCTCGCACTGAACACTGACGCAGACTACCTCGCACTGAACACTGACGCAGACTACCTCGCACTGTACACTGACGCAGACTACCTCGCACTGAACACTGACGCAGACTACCTCGCACTGAACACTGTCGCAGACTACCTCGCACTGTACACTGTCGCAGACTACCTACAGTGTACAGGGGCCTCGTAGCCAGGTGGATAGCTCGCAGGACTCGTAATTCTGTGGCACGGGTTCGATTCCCGCACGAGGCAGAAGCAAATGGGCAAAAGTTTCTTTCACCCTGAATGCCCCTGTTACCTAGCAGTAAATAGGTACCTGGGAGTTAGTCAGCTGTCACGGGCTGCTTCCTGGGGGTGGAGGCCTGGTCGAGGACCGGGCCGCGGGGACACTAAAAAAAGCCCCGAAATCATCTCAAGATAACCTCGCACTGTACACTGTCGCAGACTACCTCTGACTGTACACTGTCGCAGACTACCTCTGACTGTACACTGTCGCAGACTACCTCTGACTGTACACTGTCGCAGACTACCTCTGACTGTACACTGTCGCAGACTACCTCTGACTGTACACTGTCGCAGACTACCTCTGACTGTACACTGACGCAGACTACCTCGGACTGTACACTGGCGCAGACTACCTCGGACTGTACACTGGCGCAGACTACCTCGGATTGTACACTGTCGCAGACTACCTCGGACTGTACACTGACGCAGACTACCTCGGACTGTACACTGGCGCAGACTACCTCGGACTGTACACTGGCGCAGACTACCTCGGATTGTACACTGTCGCAGACTACCTCGGACTGTACACTGACGCAGACTACCTCGGACTGTACACTGGCGCAGACTACCTCGGACTGTACACTGTCGCAAACTACCTCGGACTGTACACTGACGCAGACTACCTCGGACTGTACACTGGCGCAGACTACCTCGGACTGTACACTGGCGCAGACTACCTCGGATTGTACACTGTCGCACACTACCTCGGATTGTACACTGTCGCAGACTACCTCGGACTGTACACTGACGCAGACTACCTCGGACTGTACACTGGCGCAGACTACCTCGGACTGTACACTGTCGCAGACTACCTCGGACTGTACACTGTCGCAGACTACCTCGGACTGTACACTGACGCAGACTACCTCGGACTGTACACTGACGCAGACTACCTCGCACTGAACACTGGCGCAGACTACCTCGGACTGTACACTGACGCAGACTTCCTCGCACTGAACACTGACGCAGACTACCTCGCACTGGACACTGGCGCAGACTACCTTGGGCTGTACACTGACGCAGACTACCTCTGACTGTACACTGTCGCAGACTACCTCGCACTGAACACTGACGCAGACTACCTCGCACTGTACACTGACGCAGACTACCTCGCACTGTACACTGACGCAGACTACCTCGCACTGAACACTGACGCAGACTACCTCGCACTGTACACTGATGCAGACTACCTCGCACTGAACACTGACGCAGACTACCTAGCACTGAACACTGACGCAGACTACCTCGCACTGTACACTGACGCAGACTACCTCGCACTGAACACTGATGCAGACTACCTCGCACTGAACACTGACGCAGACTACCTCGCACTGAACACTGACGCAGACTACCTCGCACTGAACACTGACGCAGACTACCTCGCACTGAACACTGACGCAGACTACCTCGCACTGAACACTGACGCAGACTACCTCGCACTGTACACTGACGCAGACTACCTCGCACTGAACACTGACGCAGACTACCTCGCACTGAACACTGTCGCAGACTACCTACAGTGTACAGGGGCCTCGTAGCCTGGTGGATAGCTCGCAGGACTCGTAATTCTGTGGCACGGGTTCGATTCCCGCACGAGGCAGAAGCAAATGGGCAAAAGTTTCTTTCACCCTGAATGCCCCTGTTACCTAGCAGTAAATAGGTACCTGGGAGTTAGTCAGCTGTCACGGGCTGCTTCCTGGGGGTGGAGGCCTGGTCGAGGACCGGGCCGCGGGGACACTAAAAAAAGCCCCGAAATCATCTCAAGATAACCTCGCACTGTACACTGTCGCAGACTACCTCTGACTGTACACTGTCGCAGACTACCTCTGACTGTACACTGTCGCAGACTACCTCTGACTGTACACTGTCGCAGACTACCTCTGACTGTACACTGTCGCAGACTACCTCTGACTGTACACTGTCGCAGACTACCTCTGACTGTACACTGACGCAGACTACCTCGGACTGTACACTGACGCAGACTACCTCGGACTGTACACTGACGCAGACTACCTCGGACTGTACACTGACGCAGACTACCTCGAACTGTACACTGACGCAGACTACCTCGGACTGAACACTGACGCAGACTAACTCGGACTGTACACTGACGCAGACTAACTCGGACTGTTCACTGACGCAGACTACCTCGCACTGAACACTGGCGCAGACTACCTCGCACTGTACACTGGCGCAGACTACCTCGCACTGTACACTGGCGCAGACTACCTCGGACTGTACACTGACGCAGACTACCTCGCACTGTACACTGACGCAGACTACCTCGGACTGTACACTGACGCAGACTACCTCTGACTGTACACTGTCGCAGACTACCTCTGACTGTACACTGTCGCAGACTACCTCTGACTGTACACTGACGCAGACTACCTCGGACTGTACACTGACGCAGACTACCTCGGACTGTACACTGACGCAGACTACCTCGGACTGTACACTGTCGCAGACTACCTCGGACTGTACACTGACGCAGACTACCTCGGACTGTACACTGACGCAGACTACCTCGGACTGTACACTGTCGCAGACTACCTCGGACTGTACACTGTCGCAGACTACCTCGGACTGTACACTGTCGCAGACTACCTCGGACTGTACACTGTCGCAGACTACCTCGGACTGTACACTGTCGCAGACTACCTCGGACTGTACACTGACGCAGACTACCTCGGACTGTACACTGACGCAGACTACCTCGGACTGTACACTGTCGCAGACTACCTCTGACTGTACACTGTCGCAGACTACCTCGGACTGTACACTGACGCAGACTACCTCGGACTGTACACTGACGCAGACTACCTCTGACTGTACACTGACGCAGACTACCTCGGACTGTACACTGTCGCAGACTACCTCGGACTGTACACTGACGCAGACTACCTCGGACTGTACACTGACGCAGACTACCTCTGACTGTACACTGACGCAGACTACCTCGGACTGTACACTGACGCAGACTACCTCGGACTGTACACTGACGCAGACTACCTCTGACTGAACACTGAGGAAGACCACTGTGGGAAATTTCCATATCATATACAGACTCTAATGTAACTCCCAAAAGATGTTGTCAATTTACATTAGTTAGTCATCAAAGGATTACAGTGAATGGTAAAGGCCGTTTTATCAGCTGTTGTCACAAAATTAATCTAACTAATGTTACTTTAAAAATTCTCAAGTCTAAGAGCTGGTAACACGATAAATGAACCTACTAAATTAAACATATATAATAAACTGTAAGATTTGACCACAAACCATTTCTTCCTTCCGAATCTTGAATGTACGCTACCTAGGAGGGAGAGGAACCAGCCATTGAAAACAGAGGCACGGTTAATGGTCGTTATGGTGAAACTTCAAGCCAACAGGAAGGCCTCCCTTGACAATGAAACTTAACAATCATGTCCCAGAGAGCAACGTTAACCACATTAGTCACCAACTGTTGCAATATTAAGTGAAGTGCCAGCTCGGTTAACCATTGGACAAGATTACTTGGCCAATTATTTTCTGTATTGGATAAATCGTTAGGGTGCATGGAAGTGTTGTGTGCTAGAATGTGGTAGTGCCATACGCTGGTCCTGCCAGAGTGTGGTGGTGCCAGAGTGTGGTGGTGCCAGAGTGTGGTGGTGCCAGAGTGTGGTAGTGCCATACGCTGGTCCTGCCAGAGTGTGGTGGTGCCAGAGTGTGGTGGTGCCAGAGTGTGGTAGTGCCAGAGTGTGGTGGTGCCAGAGTGTGGTGGTGCCAGAGTGTGGTGGTGCCAGAGTGTGGTAGTGCCATAGGCTGGTCCTGCCAGAGTGTGGTGGTGCCAGAGTGTGGTGGTGCCAGAGTGTGGTAGTGCCATAGGCTGGTCCTGCCAGAGTGTGGTGGTGCCAGAGTGTGGTGGTGCCAGAGTGTGGTAGTGCCAGAGTGTGGTGGTGCCAGAGTGTGGTGGTGCAAGAGTGTGGTGGTGCCAGAGTGTGGTGGTGCCAGAGTGTGGTAGTGCCAGAGTGTGGTGGCGCCAGAGTGTGGTGGTGCCAGAGTGTGGTGGTGCCAAAGTGTGGTAGTGCCATAGGCTGGTCCTGCCAGAGTGTGGTGGTGCCAGAGTGTGGTGGTGCCAGAGTGTGGTAGTGCCAGAGTGTGGTGGTGCCAGAGTGTGGTGGTGCCAGAGTGTGGTAGTGCCAGAGTGTGGTGGTGCCAGAGTGTGGTGGTGCCAGAGTGTGGTGGTACCAGAGTGTGGTAGTGCCATAGGCTGGTCCTGCCAGAGTGTGGTGGTGCCAGAGTGTGGTGGTGCCAGAGTGTGGTAGTGCCATAGGCTGGTCCTGCCAGAGTGTGGTGGTGCCAGAGTGTGGTGGTGCCAGAGTGTGGTAGTGCCAGAGTGTGGTGGTGCCAGAGTGTGGTGGTGCAAGAGTGTGGTGGTGCCAGAGTGTGGTGGTGCCAGAGTGTGGTGGTGCCAGAGTGTGGTGGTACCAGAGTGTGGTGGTGCCAGAGTGTGGTAGTGCCAAAGTGTGGTGGTGCCAGAGTGTGGTGGTGCCAGAGTGTGGTGGTACCAGAGTGTGGTGGTGCCAGAGTGTGGTGGCGCCAGAGTGTGGTGGCGAGAAAGTGTGGTGGTGCCAGAGTGTGGTGGTGCCAGAGTGTGGTGGCGCCAGAGTGTGGTGGCGAGAAAGTGTGGTGGTGCCAGAGTGTGGTGGTGCCAGAGTGTGGTGGCGCCAGAGTGTGGTGGCGAGAAAGTGTGGTGGTGCCAGAGTGTGGTGGTGCCAGAGTGTGGTGGTGCCAGAGTGGTGGTGCCAGAGTGTGGTGGTGCCAGAGTGTGGTAGTGCCAGAGTGTGGTGGTGCCAGAGTGTGGTGGTGCCAGAGTGTGGTAGTGCCAGAGTGTGGTGGTGCCAGAGTGTGGTAGTGCCAGAGTGTGGTAGTGCCAGAGTGTGGTGGTGCCAGAGTGTGGTGGTGCCAGAGTGTGGTAGTCCCAGAGTGTGGTGGTGCCAGAGTGTAGTGGTGCCAGAGTGTGGTGGTGCCAGAGTGTGGTGGCGCCAGAGTGTGGTAGTGCCAGAGTGTGGTAGTGCCAGAGTGTGGTGGTGCCAGAGTGTGGTGGTGCCAGAATGGGGTGGCACCAGAGTGTGGTGGTGCCAGAGTGTGGTGGTGCCAGAGTGTGGTGGTTCCAGAGTGTGGAGGTGCCAGAGTGTAGTGGTGCCAGAGTGTGGTGGTGCCAGAGTGTGGTGCTGCAAGAGTGTGGTGGTGCCAGAGTGTGATGGTGCCAGAGTGTGGTGGTGCCAGAGTGTGGTGGTTCCAGAGTGTGGTGGTGCCAGAGTGTAGTGGTGCCAGAGTGTGGTGGTGCCAGAGTGTGGTGGTTCCAGAGTGTGGTGGCGCCAGAGTGTGGTTGTGCCAGAGTGATGTGGTACCAGAGTGTGGTGGTACCAGAGTGTAGTGGTGCCAGAGTGTATTGGTGCCAGAGTGTGATGCTGCAAGAGTGTGGTGGTGCCAGAGTGTGGTGGTGCCAGAGTGTGGTGGTTCCAGAGTGTGGTGGCGCCAGAGTGTGGTTGTGCCAGAGTGTGGTGGTACCAGAGTGTCGTGGTACCAGAGTGTAGTGGTGCCAGAGTGTATTGGTGCCAGAGTGTGGTGCTGCAAGAGTGTGGTGGTGCCAGAGTGTGGTGGTGCCAGAGTGTGGTGGCGCCAAAGTGTGGTGGCGAGAAAGTGTGGTGGTGCCAGAGTGTGGTGGTGCCAGAGTGTGGTGGTGCCAGAGTGTGGTGGTGCCAGAGTGTGGTGGTGCCAGAGTGTAGTGGTGCCAGAGTGTAGTGGTGCCAGAGTGTGGTGGTGCCAGAGTGTGGTGGTGCCAGAGTGTGGTGGTGCCAGAGTGTGGTGCTGCAAGAGTGTGGTGGTGCCAGAGTGTGGTGGTGCCAGAGTGTGGTGGCGCCAGAGTGTGGTGGTGCCAGATTGTGGTGGTGCCAGAGTGTGGTGGTGCCAGAGTGTGGTGGTGCCAGAGTGTGGTGGTGCCAGAGTGTGGTGCTGCAAGAGTGTGGTGGTGCCAGAGTGTGGTGGTGCCAGAGGGTGGTGGCGCCAGAGTGTGGTGGCGCCAGAGTGTGGTGGTGCCAGAGTGTGGTGGTGCCAGAGTGTGGTGTTGCAAGAGTGTGGTGGTGCCAGAGTGTGGTGGTGCCAGAGTGTGGTGGCGCCAGAGTGTGGTGGCGAGAAAGTGTGGTGGTGCCAGAGTGTGGTGGTGCCAGAGTGTGGTGGTGCCAGAGTGTGGTGCTGCAAGAGTGTGGTGGTGCCAGAGTGTGGTGGTGCCAGAGTGTGGTGGTGCCATAGTGTGGTGGTTCCAGAGTGTGGTGGTGCCAGAGTGTAGTGGTGCCAGAGTGTGGTGGTGCCAGAGTGTGGTGGTTCCAGAGTGTGGTGGCGCCAGATTGTGGTTGTGCCAGAGTGAGGTGGTACCAGAGTGTGGTGGTGCCAGAGTGTAGTGGTGCCAGAGTGTATTGGTGCCAGAGTGTGATGCTGCAAGAGTGTGGTGGTGCCAGAGTGTGGTGGTGCCAGAGTGTGGTGGTTCCAGAGTGTGGTGGCGCCAGAGTGTGGTTGTGCCAGAGTGTGGTGGTACCAGAGTGTGGTGGTACCAGAGTGTAGTGGTGCCAGAGTGTATTGGTGCCAGAGTGTGGTGCTGCAAGAGTGTGGTGGTGCCAGAGTGTGGTGGTGCCAGAGTGTGGTGCTGCAAGAGTGTGGTGGTGCCAGAGTGTGGTTGTGCCAGAGTGTGGTGGTACCAGAGTGTGGTGGTACCAGAGTGTAGTGGTGCCAGAGTGTATTGGTGCCAGAGTGTGGTGCTGCAAGAGTGTGGTGGTGCCAGAGTGTGGTGGTGCCAGAGTGTGGTGGCGCCAAAGTGTGGTGGCGAGAAAGTGTGGTGGTGCCAGAGTGTGGTGGTGCCAGAGTGTGGTGGTGCCAGAGTGTGGTGGTGCCAGAGTGTGGTGGTGCCAGAGTGTAGTGGTGCCAGAGTGTAGTGGTGCCAGAGTGTGGTGGTGCCAGAGTGTGGTGGTGCCAGAGTGTGGTGGTGCCAGAGTGTGGTGGTGCCAGAGTGTGGTGCTGCAAGAGTGTGGTGGTGCCAGAGTGTGGTGGTGCCAGAGTGTGGTGCTGCAAGAGTGTGGTGGTGCCAGAGTGTGGTGGTGCCAGAGTGTGGTGGCGCCAGAGTGTGGTGGCGAGAAAGTGTGGTGGTGCCAGAGTGTGGTGGTGCCAGAGTGTGGTGGTGCCAGAGTGTGGTGGTGCCAGAGTGTGGTGGTACCAGAGTGTGGTGGTGCCAGAGTGTGGTGGTGCCAGAGTGTGGTGGTGCCAGAGTGTGGTGGCGCCAGAGTGTGGTGGTGCCAGAGTGTGGTGGTGCCATAGTGTGGTAGTGCCAGAGTGTGGTGGTGCCAGAGTGTGGTGGTGCCAGAGTGTGGTAGTGCCAGAGTGTGGTGGTGCCAGAGTGTGGTGGTCCAGAGTGTGGTGGTGCCAGAGTGTGGTGGCGCCAGAGTGTGGTAGTGCCAGAGTGTGGTGGTGCCAGAGTGTGGTGGTACCAGAGTGTAGTGGCACCAGAGTGTGGTGGTGCCAGAGTGTGGTGGTGCCAGAGTGTGGTGGTACCAGAGTGTAGTGGCGCCAGAGTGAGGTGGTGCCAGAGTGTGGTGGTGCCAGAGTGTGGTGGTACCAGAGTGTGGTGGTGCCAGAGTGTGGTGGTGCCAGAGTGTGGTGGCGCCAGAGTGTGGTGGCGCCAGAGTGTGGTGGTGCCAGAGTGTGGTGGCGCCAGAGTGTGGTGGTGCCAGAGTGTGGTGGTGCCAGAGTGTGGTGGTGCCAGAGTGTGGTGGCGCCAGAGTGTGGTGGCACCAGAGTGTGGTGGTGCCAGAGTGTGGTGGCGCCAGAGTGTGGTGGTGCCAGAGTGTGGTGGTGCCAGAGTGTGGTGGCACCAGAGTGTGGTGGCCCCAGAGTGTGGTGGCGCCAGAGTGTGGTGGTGCCAGAGTGTGGTGGTGCCAGAGTGTGGTGGCACCAGAGTGTGGTGGCGCCAGAGTGTGGTGGTACCAGAGTGTGGTGGCGCCAGAGTGTGGTGGTGCCGGAGTGTAGTGGTGCCAGACTGTGGTGGTGCCAGAGTGTGGTGGTGCCAGAGTGTGGTGGCGCCAGAGTGTGGTGGTACCAGAGTGTGGTGGTGCCAGAGTGTGGTGGTGCCAGAGTGTGGTGGTGCCAGAGTGTAGTGGTGCCAGAGTGTGGTGGCGCCAGAGTGTGGTGGTGCCAGAGTGTGGTGGTGCCAGAGTGTAGTGGTGCCAGAGTGTGGTGGTGCCAGAGTGTGGTAGTGCCAGAGTGTGGTGGTGCCAGAGTGTGGTGGTGCCAGAGTGTGGTAGTGCCAGAGTGTGGTGGTGCCAGAGTGTGGTAGTGCCAGAGTGTGGTAGTGCCAGAGTGTGGTGGTGCCAGAGTGTGGTGGTGCCAGAGTGTGGTAGTGCCAGAGTGTGGTGGTGCCAGAGTGTGGTGGTGCCAGAGTGTGGTGGTGCCAGAGTGTGGTGGCGCCAAAGTGTGGTAGTGCCAGAGTGTGGTAGTGCCAGAGTGTGGTGGTGCCAGAGTGTGGTGGTGCCAGAATGGGGTGGCACCAGAGTGTGGTGGTGCCAGAGTGTGGTGGTGCCAGAGTGTGGTGGTTCCAGAGTGTGGAGGTGCCAGAGTGTAGTGGTGCCAGAGTGTGGTGGTGCCAGAGTGTGGTGCTGCAAGAGTGTGGTGGTGCCAGAGTGTGATGGTGCCAGAGTGTGGTGGTGCCAGAATGTGGTGGTTCCAGAGTGTGGTGGTGCCAGAGTGTAGTGGTGCCAGAGTGTGGTGGTGCCAGAGTGTGGTGGTTCCAGAGTGTGGTGGCGCCAGAGTGTGGTTGTGCCAGAGTGATGTGGTACCAGAGTGTGGTGGTACCAGAGTGTAGTGGTGCCAGAGTGTATTGGTGCCAGAGTGTGATGCTGCAAGAGTGTGGTGGTGCCAGAGTGTGGTGGTGCCAGAGTGTGGTGGTTCCAGAGTGTGGTGGCGCCAGAGTGTGGTTGTGCCAGAGTGTGGTGGTACCAGAGTGTCGTGGTACCAGAGTGTAGTGGTGCCAGAGTGTATTGGTGCCAGAGTGTGGTGCTGCAAGAGTGTGGTGGTGCCAGAGTGTGGTGGTGCCAGAGTGTGGTGGCGCCAAAGTGTGGTGGCGAGAAAGTGTGGTGGTGCCAGAGTGTGGTGGTGCCAGAGTGTAACACGGGTTTGGGTTCCTCTCCTTCACTTCTTATCTTCTACTCCCTCTACCCGTATTCTTACTTTTATTTCTAAACCAAGGGACTCCAAAACTTTTAACAAAGCCAACTCCACGCCACGTGGTCCTAAGACGATTGACCGACTTAGGATTCTACACCCAGTATGACGTGACCTAAGCTCTGAACAAAACCCTAGAGTCACCTCTGCTGCCACCACCAGACCAGTAATACAAGAGCAATGATCGAGGTCTGGATCGATCACGCTAATTAATCAACCTAGGGGCTTGATCCCCACTATAAACGATGACCTTGAGTGTGGAATAAATTACACAGTAATGATAATTCCGATTCGATGTTAGAATCGGCGCCCAATGCAACTCTGCCTCGTGTGGACCACGTGACCAGGACAAGTATACACATAAAACACATGGAAACAATGAAATGCAAATTAATAACAAATTTAATTTATTAAAAGAAAACTAAAACAAAATCTAAATATGTTCACTCCCTATCACTTTAACACTCCCTACTTGACCTGAGTGGCAAATGAGAAGACTATTTCTATAATTAACAATAGCAACTATACCTTGGGCGACCAGCTAGATGTTTTGGCTGGTCTTGGGGAGAGGTAAGATGTTTGACCTCTTATCCCAGCTGCTCCCGTTTCCACACTGATTTTTTCCTTGTCTGGACTACCCCAGACAGAGTATTGTATTGTTCCGCATCGCTTACCCAGTTACTTTAGCAAGGTTAAGTTATAACAATTAAACTCTGTTGTACTTAATTGATCCAGACTGGTTGAATTATTTTACTGAATTAAATTACAAACATCTAACGGCAGAGCTGTTCCCGATCACAAAAATGGTTATTAAAACTTTGAGAAATATTAGACATGTCAACCCTGCTGACCTATGACCGCCGGTCACTCCGCCTTAAAAGTTAGATCCGATTCGTGACGTCACTGATGGTGACTTAAACTCAATAATTAGAATACTCTTGATATTGTATCCAGTACTATTATACAATACAATTTTAATGCAAAATG
Organism: Procambarus clarkii; assembly: GCF_040958095.1. Lineage (NCBI taxonomy): Eukaryota > Metazoa > Arthropoda > Malacostraca > Decapoda > Cambaridae > Procambarus > Procambarus clarkii. Next base: position 534,789 of record NW_027189156.1, on the reverse strand, counting down.
AATAAAGGCTAATTTTCTCTAAATTACTGAATACTATAGGATGATTCATTTTACGCAGCTATGAACAAAGCGTTGGTTATTTCCACCGCGAATTCCCCTGGGGGTCAGGTCACCATGCGGCTCAGCTTCCCATTCTCTTTTGTCGATAAACCACTCTGGATAATTCTTACAACAGCCTAGTTTGTTACAACCCCCCCGCACAAGCACTTAGTAAACCTTGTTAATTTGTTAAAATTCACGAGGTTTAGTATCCAAACCCACAATTCAACTCATGCCACAAACAAAAGCTAACCTAACTAATAAAATTTGACAAATAATAGTCCAACATCATAATGAACATGTTCATATTTCATAAATTTCTCAGCTGTCAACTGACAGCAATCCTCCAATATCAGGAAACATACATCCTACCCTTACTGACATAGCTAAATAACATGTCCCTACTCTACCATCAAAAACTAGCTATTAAACTCTCTTGGCTCTTCACTAGCCAAGTCCATGTGTCCTCTAGAGCCGGCCATACCGTGCTCAAACAAACATTAAAGTTATATCATCAGACTGAACTTTCAGTCATCCGGGAGCGTACTACGGAACTATCAGGTACACATCCGTGTACTAACCACTCCCCATCAAGGAACACACCTAACGTTTATTACATCTATCTAAAAAATATAAAAAAAATCCTATACTATATCACAGGTTTCAGCTGACTGTACAGCCAAGTGTTCTCACTCACTAGAAGTGTCAATGTTTATATTGGTCCGCCTCTCCTGTGTTCAAACATTCTGCAAAAAATAGCACAACATAATTTTCCATAACCGTTTGTTCTGGGCTGAGACAATTACACAGGGGCTTCGATTTTGATTACCGACCAATTTATAGAGTTAAATTTTCATATATCATACCAATTATTATTTTAAATCTGTTTTTCAACATTTAAACAAAAGTGTCCAGATGTTCTTTACACAGATGTTCAGAGCCACTTTGTTGTTTGTATCAATTGTTCATATTGAGTAATCGAAAAAAAAAATCGATGCTGCTGGATGCTGAATGTAGTCGCTGACGATGACGGTGTCGATCTTGCTTCTTTTCATGTGTAGACATCAATACCTGGTCCTCTTGTACTCCCATCCGGTACTCCTGAATGACGACAGAGTGTAGTAGAGCGGAGTGCCAAGTGACAGCTGTAGAATACTGTTACTTCGGCCATTAATCTTGCTCTCGACAGTCCACACGCCTTCATATCAATCACAGTTCACACGGCAGTCTTGATGTTAAACTTGACGGCGCAGATAACCACAGCAGAGCAGAACTGGATGTACCAACGGTGTCTCTTAGCAGGAGTGGTGTCAGAAGGTCGTAGAGGCGGGTTGCTTGTTTGCAGAACAGGTGAATCTCGTCTTCCATCATTGCTCACGTCATCTCAGGCGTTTCTTGATGTCACCAGGTTACTAGGCCGTAAACACCAACTGTGTATACCCTCGTACCGCCGACTTTAGGCCAAAGGAGACAATTTTGCGACCTTCTATTGGCGAGTCCCGGTACTCTGTAGGGAAACCGTGCCTTCCACCTGTGACCGCCTTAGTTCTGCTTTCTTGTTACTTCAGATGACGTAATCATTAATCTTCCGGCGAAATTCTTGAGTACTGCTACGTGCTTTCCATTTCTTGACCTCTCCTCCAACACTGCTGGAACGGCTGCAGTCTTGATGACGCAGCAGGTGGGTAGTGGTGATCTCGAGACAGCTACCCCGGCGTTGTATGGCACCTCCGGTGACTGCTATAATGTGGACAGCTCGCTGGCCCTGACAACCTCGTTAGTGACGTGAGGCGTCGGCCGGGTGACTCTTGGATAGTCACTCATCCCCAAAGTAACTGATGTATGGGTTACTGGGTCTGGTGGGGGGAGGGCTTTGTGTAACGTGCCTCCCCCCTCGGTCTTTACAGACAAGGGTTCACGTGTGGCTGGAACAACTGGGTCGGTGTACCAATCAGACCTGGGAACAGACAGACACACAACACAGCGGAAGCATAGATATACTCTGGGTTTGGTGGAGGTGGAACCCCAGAGCACGGTAAAAGTTGCTACCTGAGTCAAGTATAGACATAGTACATCTCATTGCCTTTACAGGAAAATCTAATGAACACTAAATTATACTAACCAAGGAAGTTACTTTACTGTATCGCGCGAGATCTCGTCACCATAGGGTGGCGAGACTGCACCTGACTACTGATGAGCGATGACAGAGGGTCATCCTCATCTTCTGACTCGTCGGTGAAGCCATGAGTCAGCACTGCTGAGTCAGGAACTAGACCCGCTGAAGGCAGTTCTAATTCTTCTCTAGCATGATAATGTTTCAATTTATTTACGTGAATTGTCCTTTCCACCTGGTCCTCGAACACTCCTTTTATAACAAGATTAACCGGCCCCGCCCTTTTAATTACTCTATAGGGTCCTCGCCACCTCGGAGCTAGTTTCCTGCTCTGATTGGCGGGCGCAGCCTCATTCACTCTCAATACGAGGCTTCCTTCCTTCAACTCAAGAGGGCGCACTTTCTTGTCATAAAAATGAGCATACCGAGTCCGTGCCTTCTTGGACGCTTCAGCTGCAATATTCCATGCATTTCTCATTTTTCCAAGGACCTCTGAAGGATAGTCCTCCTCGTATGCAACATTATGTCTGTTAAGCAGACCTGACGGGAAATTGCATGAATTACCAGTAAACAAATGAAGTGGTTGGGTGTTAATTGATTGGTGGATGGCAGTATTCAAGGCGAACTGAACATAGGGTAGGTGTTCATCCCAGGTGTTTGCATCATGTTCAGCAAGGATTGCAAGCATATCCTTGACTGAACGATTAGTCCGTTCCGTCATTCCGTTTGCTTGTGGGTGGTAGGCTGTTGTAAAAGCCGAAGTTGTCTCTAAAATCTTACAAACTTCTCTAAATATATTCCCATTGAATTCTTGACCCCGGTCAGAGACTAAAACTTTAGGAGGTCCGAATACAGTAACGAACCTACGCAAGAACGCATCTGCAACCGTACGAGAATCCTTCTGAGGTAATGCAACTAGTGTAGTGTATCTAGACAGATGGTCAACTAGCACCAACACATATCTGTTACCCGCATGACTGTGGTGTAAATCAATCAGATCGGCCCCCACACGATCTAACGGTTCACGAATTTCAGGAAATTCCTGAAGTGGGGCTTGTACCTTAAGGGTGCCTTTCCTCCTCTGGCAACGAGGGCACGACTTCACGAAATTGATTACCTCAGAAAGTAATCCTGGAAAATAAAATAGAGACTTTGCTTTTAAGTGCGTTTTAAAGATCCCCGGATGCCCTGCAATTTTTGAAGCATGCGCAAGCTTTAACGCTGATGACCGCAACGCGTCCGGAATAACTAGCTGAAATACTGCCCTATCATTCTGGCTATTAACATAATACAGGACGCCCTGTTTCATCTCAAAATCATGTATAGGTAAATTCTTTTTCTTTTTCGGGTATTTTCCTCCCTCTAAATACTCAATAATTTCTTTCCATCTAGGCTCGCTCATCTGGTATTCTCTCATTTTATCTGATGGAATGGTTTCAATATTTTCATTAATCTGTACTGCCGCTATATTTCTACTTAGCGTATCTGGCACAACATGTGCTGGACCAGGCTTGTACAAGATCTGGAATGAGTGGGCCGAAAGTTCGTGAGACCAGCGTGACATTCGTGGGCATTTCGTTCGCTTTTTAAATATGTGTGTTAATGCTCGATGGTCTGTGTAGATTACAAAATGCCGCTGAAATAGGTAAGGCTCGAAATACCTAACTGATTCTACTACTGCCAGTGCCTCCCGATCCGTAGCTGAATAGCGAACTTCAGGTCCTTTGACCTTCCTACTGAAATAGGCTACTGGATGGGGTAAATTATCCGCATCTCGCTGAATTAAGCACCCGCCAATAGCAATACCGCTGGCGTCAGTGTGCACTTCCCACTCTTTCTCAAAATCAGGAATAGCCAATACCGGTGTCGTGATTAGTTGGTCTTTCAGTTTGCGATAGGCCTCGTCATGTTCTGATTTCCACACAAACTTCGCATTTTTCTTTGTCAGATCAGTCAGGGGTGCTGAAATGCCCGCGAAACCTTCAATATGACGACGAAAATATCCGGCCGCCCCCAAAAACCTACGCACGTCCTTTGCTGTCCTTGGTGTAGGCATGTCAGCAATGGCGCGGCAAGAATCTGGGTCAGGTCGGATACCGTCTGGGCACACCTGGAACCCCAGAAATTTGAATTTCTGAGCCGCCAGGGTACACTTCTGAACATTCAGCCTGAAACCTGCCTGATCTAACAACTTCAAAGTCTCAGTCAAGTCCTGTAGGTGTTCCTCAAACGTCCTGGAATATATCACAACATCATCCAGGTACGCTAAAGAATGCCTACCCAGTACCGGACTAAGGATAAAGTTGATGGCCCTCTGAAACGACGAAGGCGCTGTCTTCAAACCAAACGGCATCCTACGGAATTGATAAGTGTGCCTACCATCCGAGAATGCTGTTTTTTCCCTATCCTGTTCTGCCACCGGGATCGCCCAATACGCCGATTTTGCGTCAAGAGTTGAGAAATACTTAGCAGCACCAAATTGATCTATTATCTCCTGTATTCGGGGCAACGGATACACATCACCCTTAGTTAGTTCGTTCACCTTCCGGTAGTCAACACAGAAACGATAACTACCGTCCGGTTTCCGAACTAGCACAACAGGAGAGAGCCACGGTGACGTACTAGGCTCTATCACGCCCTGTCTCAACATTTTCTGGCACTCCTCCCTGATAATGTTCTTTGCCTGTTCCGGCAACCTCCACTGTCTTGTGTACACCGGCAAATGGTCACCAGTTGGAATGGTGTGCTCGATCTTATCAAGGAGACCAATCTGGTCATCCTCTGTCGCAAACAATTTCGGGAATTTTCGTAAAACTCCTCTCAGTGCCTTCCTATCTGCCTGTGCAACATGTTGCAAATCAAGTGCTGAAATTAATTTTTCCACTTCCTCTACATTCTGTGCAACATTTCTCGTCTGGTATTGTACTTTGGATGGTGTTTTAGTGTTCAACATATTTAGTGCACTACATTGTGCAGTGACGGCTGGCGTCTCAGCTGACTCATGGTGAAAGATTTCTGTGTCCTCCACCATGGTTCCCTGAGATACCCTATCACCTGCCCTGAAGCGAAAAGTCTTATGTGAAAGATTGACAACTGGAATGAGTGCACCTTTATCGAGCACTACAACTAAGTGATGAGGAATTAATAAACTATCACATCTCCCAGCCACCTGAAGGGTGGTACCTGGTTGTATGTGACGTCCCACGGCTACTTTAATAAATTTAACAGAATGTGGTGGGCAACTCTGTTTAGTCAATGCATGCAATGCGCATGACCTCTTAACTGTGTCTGGAAGAGACTTAAAAATCAATTTTGGATAGTGCGCATTATATTTCAGCTTCCTCTTAATTGAAGCTACAACTGGAGGATGGTCGATCATCTCCACTGGGTAGGAAGTCTGTCCCAACTGCAACCTGCAGTTCCTAGCCCCTTTTTGAGCAGACAAGGAATAATCAAATCGCGACAGAAAATCAGTTCCCATTAAGATGTGACCAGGAAAATCAAGGTTCTCTACGATCGTACATGTGTGAGGCTGCAATGCCCCATCAATCTCAAAATTAACTGTACCTTGACCTACGATCTCAATCTTCTCCCCATTGACCGCTGTTAATGTCTTTGCGCAACGTTGAAGACGTGCATACTTAAAATTGCTGAAGGCTGACTTTTTAATTACCGTTGCCTGGCTTCCTGTATCAACAAAAGCTGTCAATCTCACACCTTCCACTTTCACCTCAAAAGTAGGCCTGCCATCACTAGGAGCCTGCTTTCATGCTTTCGTAGGAGTGACTTCGCAATCCCTCTGTATATGCCCGCGCTTCCAGCAGGAGTAACACCTCCGCGGATCTCTGTTGTTACCCCGCGCAGGGTGGCTCGAACTTGCAGCTGAGGGCTGCTTCCCGCCTGATGAACCCGCGCCACAGTTCCTCGGCTTGGCTCCCTCGCCTTTACTTAACGCCTCTACGTATGGCGACAACTGAGTGCCCGGCGTCTCCGTGCGCATCTGCCTGTCTAAGGCTGTGGCGGCCTGGGGTTGGGGTTGAGGTATGGTGTGGGTGGCCTCGGGTTGGGGTGTGGATTGAGGTTGGGGTGGGTATGGGGTGGCCTGGGGTTGGAATGGGTATGGGGTGGCCTGGGGTTGGAATGGGTATGGGTATGGGTATGGGGTGGCCTGGGGTTGGAATGGGTATGGGGTGGCCTGGGGTTGGAATGGGTATGGGTATGGGTATGGGTATGGGGTGGCCTGGGGTTGGAATGGGTATGGAGTGGCCTGGGGTTGGGGGAAGGGTTGGTATGGGAATTGAGGATGGGGTAGGTATGGGAATTGAGGATGGGGTAGGTTTTGTTGTAGTGACGGATGAGGTGTACCTAGGTGTTGTGGGTGCTGTGGTATTGGTGTTATGTTGGGTAGTTCCTGCTGTTGGTGTGGTTGTTCATGTTCCCGTTGAACGGGTTGCTGTTCTCTACCGAGCGAAGTAGGACGTCCTGCCATACTAACTGAGGCCCCCTGTCTACCCTGCTGGCATGGCGTCGATGTTATTTGTGGGGGAACCCAAGACGGCTCTCCCCACTCATGGGACGACTCCTCGCAAGACTCCCCACTCATGTCAATAATAGTATCTCTCCAGGGATGGAAAGATACCCTCGACTGCCCAGTCCCATGCAGAACCCGTGAACTCGTCGCTTCAGTCCCACTGGCCCCACCTGTGGTGCCAGTTGAGCTACCTGAGCGGTCCCCAGTGGTGTCGGAAGAGGTTCTATCCTCTACACTCCCATTCCCACTGGTCCCTACTGACTGGCCATTATCTGGGTTAAACATTTCCTGTGATTCCTGGTGTGCCACGTCTCTTCTAAACTACCCTTTAGTACACCCTCGACCCGGACTCACTACAACCGTGATCTTACACAAAAAAAAAATCACAACTCTATTCTAAGAGAAAACTACTAAATTCCCAAAATAGGAAATACACCGATTTATCGAGAGAATCGCTGAAGTGAATCCAATGAATGAGTGTCTGCCCCGCACTCGTGTCTGACCGTGAAATATCCCGCAGTTCTATTGCTGAAACCTAAGTCCTTTACGTTAAAAAAATTAAAGAATCTAATTTATATAAAACAATTTAAATGATAACGCAACTAACGCGCAGCACTCGTGATGGATTAATAAAGAATATTTACTGTACTCGAATACTAAACGCGCTTGAAGTGAGCAGCGTGGCCCCTGATGACTGATGGAGCGGGACCAGCTGCGCTGAAAAAAAAACTAAGTCCCGCGCTTTTTCGCTTAAACGCTGAAAAATCAAAATTTTTGTTCTGAAGGAAAATAACTAGTTTTACGTTAATAAACCGCTCTAGCGATTAATATAGACACCCAGGACCTATAAATGCTTACTAAAAATTGAATTTTTATCAAAAACTGCGTTTTACTCAATTGCTGGACTCTGCCAATTTTTCTGACTCCGAGGGAAAAAAAATTTCTATCACCCCAAATATCACAAAACTCCTTTAATTCACAAAAATTTGGGTTTCTCGTTCCCAGATATAAATACGTTATTATTTAATACTGACGTTGTATACAGAACAATACTGACACTTCGGGCGGTTTCAACACTCATTAATTCGAATTTTCGTCAAAATCCGAGATTTTCACCTCAAATGGACTGACAAAATTACAACACGATTTTCTCGAAAAATAACTAAATTCGGCAAAAATGTAATTATCACTGTTTAATGTTTTACGAACAGAATTACGTCCCTTGCGCGCACTTAGAGAGTAATACTGGCCCCAGAATATACACAAAACATGAAAATTCGAATTTTCGCCAAAAAGTCAGATTCTAGCCCAAGCTGGACTTAGAAAATTTTTCACCTACGTTTCTACTGAAAACAGAATTCTAAGTCTACAAACACAATTTTACCGTCTTACTGGTAAAAACTAGAAAATATCATTCGCATCGACTGGAGAATCCTAATGATACCCAGATCATACACGTGACCCACGAATACAAATTAATTACAGTTAACGAGTTTCCGACATTGACTTAGCCGAAAACTTATCCCAAAATACTTAGAAATATTCCACGACAAATAACATTTACACGCAACTTACTATCCCTTAAACTCCTTCACTTATCTATCGTGACCGACACATAGCCCTAAGTCCAGAGGATTAACAACGCCTCTGACTTAGACTAATAGAACAGGGAATAACAAAACTTAACGTACGCACTTAGCCTAATATGCAAGAAAACGCTAAACACTTGGGAAAAATTTTAACCGGGGATTGAATTTAGGGGAAAAAATTAATCTAGAACAACGCAAATAAACTGAAATTACTTTATAAATTTAAGTATACTTAATTCAAAAATGCACTCGACTTAATCTTATAATTGTTCCTACCGGCTCGCCGTACCACACCTAGCCTAGAGGCCACACCATCTAGGTTCCAACAGAGCGACACGCAGCTTTCAGCAACAATTATGACTAGGGACGACTCAACCTCCACTAAGTGTGCGATCACTTAGTTGTTGAATCGCTGCTAGGTAGGTTACTAGTCCGTCCCTCGGAGGCCGCAACGCCCTTCACGGATTACGTTTTTCCTAGCGTTTTGGGTCGTCTAATAACGCCCTCGGACTATCTATTGGCGTCCCACAGATATATCCGCCCCCGACAGCCCTCAAGGAACTGCTGTTGAGAGTATGGTGGCTCCCAACACCTCTGAATTAATTGCAATGGGTCGAGTATGGTACCCAGTCCAATCAACTCGGAGCGGTCTCCTTTTCAATAAATCTATTTTAACAGCCTAATCTTACTAACTAAACCTTAATCATATCAGCCCGCATGACCCAAGATTCGCCAATCCCCACTCAACCGCACTGTTGTGGGGCGCACTGCTAATCCTGGCCCGCGGCTGTCTCCTTAGCATCCGCGCACGTGTTCGAACGGCTAGACGCGTGAGCCTTTCAACAATTTCAAACAAAATTGTTGAAACCACCGCTGTGCACCATTGTAACACGGGTTTGGGTTCCTCTCCTTCACTTCTTATCTTCTACTCCCTCTACCCGTATTCTTACTTTTATTTCTAAACCAAGGGACTCCAAAACTTTTAACAAAGCCAACTCCACGCCACGTGGTCCTAAGACGATTGACCGACTTAGGATTCTACACCCAGTATGACGTGACCTAAGCTCTGAACAAAACCCTAGAGTCACCTCTGCTGCCACCACCAGACCAGTAATACAAGAGCAATGATCGAGGTCTGGATCGATCACGCTAATTAATCAACCTAGGGGCTTGATCCCCACTATAAACGATGACCTTGAGTGTGGAATAAATTACACAGTAATGATAATTCCGATTCGATGTTAGAATCGGCGCCCAATGCAACTCTGCCTCGTGTGGACCACGTGACCAGGACAAGTATACACATAAAACACATGGAAACAATGAAATGCAAATTAATAACAAATTTAATTTATTAAAAGAAAACTAAAACAAAATCTAAATATGTTCACTCCCTATCACTTTAACACTCCCTACTTGACCTGAGTGGCAAATGAGAAGACTATTTCTATAATTAACAATAGCAACTATACCTTGGGCGACCAGCTAGATGTTTTGGCTGGTCTTGGGGAGAGGTAAGATGTTTGACCTCTTATCCCAGCTGCTCCCGTTTCCACACTGATTTTTTCCTTGTCTGGACTACCCCAGACAGAGTATTGTATTGTTCCGCATCGCTTACCCAGTTACTTTAGCAAGGTTAAGTTATAACAATTAAACTCTGTTGTACTTAATTGATCCAGACTGGTTGAATTATTTTACTGAATTAAATTACAAACATCTAACGGCAGAGCTGTTCCCGATCACAAAAATGGTTATTAAAACTTTGAGAAATATTAGACATGTCAACCCTGCTGACCTATGACCGCCGGTCACTCCGCCTTAAAAGTTAGATCCGATTCGTGACGTCACTGATGGTGACTTAAACTCAATAATTAGAATACTCTTGATATTGTATCCAGTACTATTATACAATACAATTTTAATGCAAAATGAATAAAGGCTAATTTTCTCTAAATTACTGAATACTATAGGATGATTCATTTTACGCAGCTATGAACAAAGCGTTGGTTATTTCCACCGCGAATTCCCCTGGGGGTCAGGTCACCATGCGGCTCAGCTTCCCATTCTCTTTTGTCGATAAACCACTCTGGATAATTCTTACAACAGCCTAGTTTGTTACAAGAGTGTGGTGGTGCCAGAGTGTGGTGGTGCCAGAGTGTGGTGGTGCCAGAGTGTAGTGGTGCCAGAGTGTAGTGGTGCCAGAGTGTGGTGGTGCCAGAGTGTGGTGGTGCCAGAGTGTGGTGGTGCCAGAGTGTGGTGCTGCAAGAGTGTGGTGGTGCCAGAGTGTGGTGGTGCCAGAGTGTGGTGGCGCCAGAGTGTGGTGGTGCCAGATTGTGGTGGTGCCAGAGTGTGGTGGTGCCAGAGTGTGGTGGTGCCAGAGTGTGGTGGTGCCAGAGTGTGGTGCTGCAAGAGTGTGGTGGTGCCAGAGTGTGGTGGTGCCAGAGGGTGGTGGCGCCAGAGTGTGGTGGCGCCAGAGTGTGGTGGTGCCAGAGTGTGGTGGTGCCAGAGTGTGGTGTTGCAAGAGTGTGGTGGTGCCAGAGTGTGGTGGTGCCAGAGTGTGGTGGCGCCAGAGTGTGGTGGCGAGAAAGTGTGGTGGTGCCAGAGTGTGGTGGTGCCAGAGTGTGGTGGTGCCAGAGTGTGGTGCTGCAAGAGTGTGGTGGTGCCAGAGTGTGGTGGTGCCAGAGTGTGGTGGTGCCATAGTGTGGTGGTTCCAGAGTGTGGTGGTGCCAGAGTGTAGTGGTGCCAGAGTGTGGTGGTGCCAGAGTGTGGTGGTTCCAGAGTGTGGTGGCGCCAGATTGTGGTTGTGCCAGAGTGAGGTGGTACCAGAGTGTGGTGGTGCCAGAGTGTAGTGGTGCCAGAGTGTATTGGTGCCAGAGTGTGATGCTGCAAGAGTGTGGTGGTGCCAGAGTGTGGTGGTGCCAGAGTGTGGTGGTTCCAGAGTGTGGTGGCGCCAGAGTGTGGTTGTGCCAGAGTGTGGTGGTACCAGAGTGTGGTGGTACCAGAGTGTAGTGGTGCCAGAGTGTATTGGTGCCAGAGTGTGGTGCTGCAAGAGTGTGGTGGTGCCAGAGTGTGGTGGTGCCAGAGTGTGGTGCTGCAAGAGTGTGGTGGTGCCAGAGTGTGGTTGTGCCAGAGTGTGGTGGTACCAGAGTGTGGTGGTACCAGAGTGTAGTGGTGCCAGAGTGTATTGGTGCCAGAGTGTGGTGCTGCAAGAGTGTGGTGGTGCCAGAGTGTGGTGGTGCCAGAGTGTGGTGGCGCCAAAGTGTGGTGGCGAGAAAGTGTGGTGGTGCCAGAGTGTGGTGGTGCCAGAGTGTGGTGGTGCCAGAGTGTGGTGGTGCCAGAGTGTAGTGGTGCCAGAGTGTAGTGGTGCCAGAGTGTGGTGGTGCCAGAGTGTGGTGGTGCCAGAGTGTGGTGGTGCCAGAGTGTGGTGGTGCCAGAGTGTGGTGTTGCAAGAGTGTGGTGGTGCCAGAGTGTGGTGGTGCCAGAGTGTGGTGCTGCAAGAGTGTGGTGGTGCCAGAGTGTGGTGGTGCCAGAGTGTGGTGGCGCCAGAGTGTGGTGGCGAGAAAGTGTGGTGGTGCCAGAGTGTGGTGGTGCCAGAGTGTGGTGGTGCCAGAGTGTGGTGGTGCCAGAGTGTGGTGGTACCAGAGTGTGGTGGTGCCAGAGTGTGGTGGTGCCAGAGTGTGGTGGTGCCAGAGTGTGGTGGCGCCAGAGTGTGGTGGTGCCAGAGTGTGGTGGTGCCATAGTGTGGTAGTGCCAGAGTGTGGTGGTGCCAGAGTGTGGTGGTGCCAGAGTGTGGTAGTGCCAGAGTGTGGTGGTGCCAGAGTGTGGTGGTCCAGAGTGTGGTGGTGCCAGAGTGTGGTGGCGCCAGAGTGTGGTAGTGCCAGAGTGTGGTGGTGCCAGAGTGTGGTGGTACCAGAGTGTAGTGGCACCAGAGTGTGGTGGTGCCAGAGTGTGGTGGTGCCAGAGTGTGGTGGTACCAGAGTGTAGTGGCGCCAGAGTGAGGTGGTGCCAGAGTGTGGTGGTGCCAGAGTGTGGTGGTACCAGAGTGTGGTGGTGCCAGAGTGTGGTGGTGCCAGAGTGTGGTGGCGCCAGAGTGTGGTGGCGCCAGAGTGTGGTGGTGCCAGAGTGTGGTGGCGCCAGAGTGTGGTGGTGCCAGAGTGTGGTGGTGCCAGAGTGTGGTGGTGCCAGAGTGTGGTGGCGCCAGAGTGTGGTGGCGCCAGAGTGTGGTGGTGCCAGAGTGTGGTGGCGCCAGAGTGTGGTGGTGCCAGAGTGTGGTGGTGCCAGAGTGTGGTGGCACCAGAGTGTGGTGGCCCCAGAGTGTGGTGGCGCCAGAGTGTGGTGGTGCCAGAGTGTGGTGGTGCCAGAGTGTGGTGGCACCAGAGTGTGGTGGCGCCAGAGTGTGGTGGTACCAGAGTGTGGTGGCGCCAGAGTGTGGTGGTGCCGGAGTGTAGTGGTGCCAGACTGTGGTGGTGCCAGAGTGTGGTGGTGCCAGAGTGTGGTGGCGCCAGAGTGTGGTGGTACCAGAGTGTGGTGGTGCCAGAGTGTGGTGGTGCCAGAGTGTGGTGGTGCCAGAGTGTAGTGGTGCCAGAGTGTGGTGGCGCCAGAGTGTGGTGGTGCCAGAGTGTGGTGGTGCCAGAGTGTAGTGGTGCCAGAGTGTGGTGGTGCCAGAGTGTGGTGGTGCCAGAGTGTGGTAGTGCCAGAGTGTGGTGGTGCCAGAGTGTGGTAGTGCCAGAGTGTGGTGGTGCCAGAGTGTGGTAGTGCCAGAGTGTGGTGGTGCCAGTGTGTGGTAGTGTAACACTGTAAAAGTGTTTGGTTTAGTTGTATTTAATACATACATAGAGGTACATGAGTCACAGACAGGGATTTGAGAAGGCGCCAGCTTGGTCGGCCTGAGTTTCACACCTCTAAGAGTTAATGACCCCAAGTGACCTGAGGTCAGATCATGCGAATTTCACCTTGCTTCCGCTAATCTTATAATTGTAGCCTGTTAGCCTTCAAACATGCCGACGTTTAAGGAGTGGCTTGGTAGAGAACCGGAGGCTATTTACTTGTGGGCGGAGTTAGCTACTAGGTTCCCCAATATATACTCGGAGAGCCATCGATTCGAGAGCATTAACAAGACAGACAGAACGGCAGTCAGCAGAGCAGAGAAGACGGCCCTAGCATGGAGGCTGTCGGCCGGCAGGGCAGGACAGTCTCTGCTCAACTATAGACCCCCCCCCCTCTATCCAGCTATAGGCAGACACTTGGTGAGTTGAACATTAAGGTGACTTGGTCGTGTTTTACAAGTGTTGTGTGATGATCTGGCGCAGTCAGTTGTAGTGTTCTCAGATTCTTGGAGGATGACTCACTTTGCATATATAGATCTTGAACATTGCTTAAATTATGATAGTTATCATGTGAAATATAATTGCATTTATTATTTAAATGGACTTTATTTTGTTCCCTAGAGATTTTGAGTTGAGGTGAGAAAGCCTCTGTGATTACTGGTTTCATGGTTTAGAATGAGTACATGATAAAGATGGGACATACTAATAATGACCTCTTGATAACATCTTTTGTGAATATTTGTGATACAGACAAGTTCCATTCCTTGTCTTGTATGTGATGATCTAGAATGGATGGTGGCAGCATTTCGTCTTCTACTATCTACTCTTCTACTTCTACTCTCCTACTTCTACCTATCTACACCTCTCCCTCCACCCCTTTCTAAACTCTCACTTACTACTAATGACCCTCCTCGCTCCTCCCACCTCTCACCCCAAACCCTCACTAATTACTTCACTATTCATTTCTTTCCTTTCGTTTTCTCTTATACGTTTGTGGCAGTGAAATGTATTCTAGAATTCTCTCTGGAGTTTCGGGTAACTGATCAAGTGACGGCGCCTTGTAGTCTTAGCACCTAGGTAGTCAAATACCTAGGTTACAAGGTGTTGAACGAGAGAGGTTGCCTTAGGAACTCTAGAGGTGCTCTAGAATAGTTAGCAAACTGAGGACGGGATAACGGACTAGAGAGAGAGCTGTTTCCCCCGGCCTCGTTAGTTAACTGGGGGGTGGAATAATGGACAAGATAGAGCTATTTCCCCCACCCCCCGTTACAATGATGGCAGCGGTGTTGAACAATGTTGTAGGTAGTTGGTGTTCTTTTAACATTGTTCAGTCCCACGTGTCTTTTTGCCGCTCAGGCGCTATCAGGGAGATCTTGACAGGTGTTTATTATTCGCGATTTAGCGAGTTTTTCAGGTTAGGAGATGGTGATTCTCTGGCGTTGTGGTTTAGTGAGTTTGTGAGTTTTGTGAAGTTCAGGGAATGTTCACGAGAACTTGCGTGTGAATGATTTATGTTAGTGATAAGATTTGGCGATTTTGGAACTTAGCGGTTGGTGGGTAGTGGAGGTCACCTGAGTGTGACAGGTGACCTCGCATGTCCCACGGGGACACCCAGCCACCGCTGGTCTCCAGGTCAGTTGGGGAGTGGCAGGTGTAGTTCTTAAGTAGTTTTAAGTGGTGGTTCTGCTCAGATTATTGCGATCGACTGTTTTACTCCATTTGAACGCACTTTTTTTTTTTATTTATTTATAAAAGTACAATATACACAATAAAAAAGATACAAAGCCTGACAAAGTACATAGTAAAGAACCCAAAGAACTCTTAAGACAACAAACATTATACAGAACAAATGCAAGAGCATGAAGACTTTTTTCCTTTTTTTTTTTTTTTTTGTACAAGCATACAACATAAAAAAGAAATCCAATCATGCATAACACAAGATCCACACGAGTAACACAGAGAACACAAAGGCTCACACAGAGCAGCTACACATCATAAGCCAGCGGCAGGAAAAAAATAAATAAATTAAAATAACACAAGGGAAAAATTACATGAAGCATGACGGATAAAAGTACCCATAAGGGCCACACACACAAGGCAGAAGCCCACATAACCAGGAGCACAGCACCGGAGCACGCAGGAACCGGTGGAACAAATGAAAAGACACATACACATACATACCACAACACAAGGACCTACGCACACAGGAGTCGGACGCAACAAAACGCCCACACAAATAAACAGGAGGAAACACCAGAATGCACGGGAACTGGGAAACAAGGTCCAGAACCACAGCCAAACACACACAAAAAAAACAGCGGAACACGCAGGATCCGGCAAAGGAACACAAAACACACACAAACCCAAACAACAAGGACACACACACAAGGAGCAACACAAAAGCACAGCGCAGGCAAACACACACAACGCACTGTCGAGGAAGCCCTCAGGGGGCAGGGGGAATACCCACAACCCAAACGCCCAAATGACCCAAGAAGCCCTCCCCCCCAAATCCATCGACACCACACCAATACACTAATCAAACCCCCGACCCCCCCACCAACCCCAAAGCATCACCCTAAACATACGCGTCAGTGAACCAATCAGCAAACCTCACCGGAAATCCGGCGAACCCCATAGCCCTCCAAACGCCCAACCCACACGCAAAACACATAATCCGCAATCAAGACACTCAGAGTGTTCCGAAGCCGCCCGGAGCCCTGAGGAAACGAAAGAAACAGGAACCGTAAAACATCCCCCCGAAACCCGAGCCCACAGAACACCGCAATCACATCATGCAACCAAGCAACTAAACCCTGTACCCTCTCACAAAAATAAAACACATGTAACTGCGTCTCAATCAATCCACAATGTGCACATGTCGCGGAAGAACGCAACCCAAGCATACACAAACGATCATTCGACGGCAAGGACTCGTGCAGCATACGAAAGAGAAACTCCCGCTGCTGCGGAGCCAAATGCCGCCCACCCAAGACTGACCAAATCCCCCCCCCCAATCCCAGCATGGAAACAAACCCTCAACCCGATGGCTCACACGACGAAGGAGAACCCCATAACCCCCCCCCCCGACACGACAGGGACAAAAACCCAGGAACACGACAGAGCTTCCGCAGAATCCCAACTGCCCACGAATACACAGCAGGTGTACAAAAGGCGACCTCACACCCAGCCCCTAACTCAAGCAAATAGCTAAACCGAACTGAACAGAAATAAATCCCAAGCGTACCGAGGCCCCCACCCACCCCCAAATACTGACGCAACAACACCCAAAACAAAGCCAATGCCTTGGTAAAAACATCAGGGATGCCAACACCCCCCTCCTCCACCCGCAAAACCATGGAGGAGCGACGAACCGGATGATACTTCCCACACCACACATACCGATAGACTCTGCACTCCAACCTATGAGCACGCCGCCGATCCAGGGGGAAGCACTGTGCCAAAAACCACACCCTCGAAAGAACTTGGCTAGTAACAACAATCGCCCGCTGATAAACCGTCAATGGACGCGAGGATAACAAACCAACCGCCACCTCAACCGACCGAGACACCGCATCCCAATTCCACTCCAAGGATTGGGCATACGAGCTAAACCAATTAATTCCGAGAACCCGAAGCGACCTGACCACTGGAAACCACGACCCCGCCCACACTGAACGGGAGGTCCAGCTCCCCAGCCCCATCAGACAGGACTTATCCCTATTAACAAGGGCCCCAATGGCCAGCTCAAAACGCCGAACAAGGTCCTGAACCGCAACCACAGAGCCATCGGTCGCCACAAACAGAACCATATCGTCAGCATACCCACAGATCGGTAAACAGAGACCAGCAGGCAGCCTCGGAGGAACCACCAAAGCACATGACTTAACCGCACGAAACAAAGGCTCCTGAAAAATAACATAAAGGAGCATAGAGAAGGGACACCCTTGCCGCACCGAGCGGCGAACGGCAAAGGGGGCACTAAAAAAACCATTAATGCACACACGACTATGACAGCGGGCATACAACATACGAACCCAAGAAAGAAACAACGGAGGAAACCCGAACCTCTCCATAGCCTGCAGCACAAAGCCCATCGACACACGGTCGAATGCTTTTGACCAATCTAAGCTGAGCATCGCCGCAGGTAGGCGAAGCTCAGAGGCACACAGAAGCACATCACGTAAAAGAGCATTGCACTGAAGCAAAGACCTACCCGGAATGCCACAAAATTGCTCAACCGAAACCACAGAACCAATAACATCCCGACACCGACCTGCCAGCAACTTCGAGACAACCTTATAATCAACATTTAACAGGGTGATCGACCTCCAATTCGACAGAAAACGCAAATCACCTGGCTTCGGAAGCAACCTCACAACCCCATCATAATGGGATGCAGGTAAGGAACAGGTCAGGAAACAAAATCGCACCACCTCCAAAAAAGCCTCCCCAATCACATCCCAGAAAGTCACATAAAATTCCACAGGAAGCCCATCCGAGCCAGGCACTCTGCCGGAACGGAAAGACCACAGGGTGGTCTTTCCGTTCCACATCCCAGAGCTCAGCCGACGACACGTCTCTCACCAAAGCAGAACAACCCGCAGCCGACAAACCGGGTGAGCAGTGACGCAAAAAGAAAGCAGCCAAATCCTCATCCACCCCTACCTCCCCATACAGGGCTCCCAAGTCCTGCTGCACATACAACAGGACCCCATCCGTGTTAGACAAAACAGAACCGTCCGGACGCTGGAGACCGGTGAAAAGAACCGAGTCCCGAAGGGCTTTCTCCTTTCGCAAAAGAAAAGAAGAAAGCTGTTCACCAGACACACGCTCGTCAACACGAGCCCGCACCCGAACCCCTTCTGCCAACTCCTCCCGCAAACCACAAATGCGCTCCTTACACACCGAAATAGCATCAAAACAATCAGCCCCACCATTTAGCAACACATACAACCGAGTCAACCGCGCCTGAAGAAAGCGCAACAAACCAAACCGCCCCACCGCCTTACGCCTCGCAACCACAACAAAAAAGGACTTGCATTTCACCTTGCACCACTCCCACCAGTCCAACACAGACGAAAACTCGCACTTGCGAGCAACAAGCTCCACCCACCACCCACGAAACGCCTCACGCACCCAAGGACAATGCAACAACCGACAATTCAACTTCCACCAACCCCTCCCCATACGAACCTGACTATGAACAGCAACACACACCACAACCAAACAATGATCAGAAAAGGAAACAGGAACCGTACGAAACGCAAAAACAGAGCCCTCCCGCCCATGAACATAAAAACGATCCAGCCTGGAACACGCCCCTCGCGCAGCAAAGGTGAATTCCAAATCGCCCCCAAACATGAGAGCAGCATCACGAAACCCACAACTCTGTAAGGTGGAGACCAACGCCCGAGAAACATTCTGCGGATGCGCACTATTGCAATCCCGTGCGAGAGTGACAATTAAAATCGCCCCCAAAAACCATGTCCCTTGTGTCATGACGCAAGAAGTGTAACAGCCCACCCTGGAAAAACTCCTCCCTCTCCTTGCGACGCGCCGTGCCAGAAGGAGCATACACAGTCAATAAGGGAATCTCCACCCCGAGGTACCGCACACGAGCGAACAACACCCGGCCATCTTCATCCATCTCCGTGTGAAGCACGGAAATGGACGCCCTCCGGGAGAACAGCATCAGCGTGCGCCCAAAGGACATCCTCGGCGGATTAAGCACTACATGAAAATCATCAGTCAACCCAGACAAAGCACTCAAGTCACGCACATTATGCTCCTGAATAAAGGCTACATCTACACGTTGCTCACGAAGCACAGCCACCAAGCCCATCTGCACAGCCAAGTCACGCAATCCACGCACATTCAGCGTCGCACAAGTCAGAGAGGACGCCATCAGGAAGGCAATGAGGACCCCACCAACCCCACCGCCCCCGTAGAAGGTGGAGCAGAGCCCCCCCACATGGGAGGCAGTAGGAACAGTAGGCGCACCATCTGGCAACCCTGCAGAGGAGGGCCCCACAGGAACGTCGGCGCTCGCACTCTTTGTAGACTTTGTAAACTTCAACGACAGCGCATCCCGTCCAGGACCTACCACACCAGAGGACACCACCCACTGATCAACCACAACTGCTTCTGGGGCGTCACTGCCCCCAGAGGGGGGCCCCGGGTGCAACAGACCGCATCAGGCCACCAGAGGGAGGAGGAGGAGGGGCGCACACCACAGAAGCTCCAGCCGTAGACCCCCCTCGCTTAATGGGAGGACCTTTGTCAGAGGAACGCGCCCGTGCCTCCCGCTTACGACGGGGCTGGTCCGACGTCGCGACCGGGGAAGGCCCTCTAGAGCCACGAGAGGACCGCAGCACCTCCGGAGCAGCAGCAACCACGTCGGATGAACGGCCACCAGACGAAGGAGCAACCCCACACGAAGGGCCTGCAGGATCGCCACTCCCACCTACACACGATGGAGCAGCTTCCACAGACGTACCTGTCTCCATGGCAGCAACATCTGAAGCCCGATGAACCTCCGCAGTGACGACGTGCACAGGAAGTGAGGGCGCCACATCAGACACCAACGAGCCAGGTGGGTCAAACTGCTGAACAGCCGGAGTAGGATCAGTCGAAGCAGAAGGCACCAACAACGAGGAGGGGCCGTGGGGGACAAACACGGTCTCTGCACCACCTGGCTTGGCCCCCCCAACCCCCAAGGGGGCAAAATCACCCTCCTGGAAGATAGCTGGTTCCCCCATCCCGGAAGCAGTGCAACCGGCCGCAAGATGCCCTCGCAAACCACACCGAAAACAGGTGCGTGGTTGATCCTCATAGAAAACCCGCATGTTAAAGCCGTAGAACTTGACCTGAGAAGGAATATCACGCGTCAAGCGCATGCCAAGGGTCCGCACATTGGTCCTCAAGCCCGACAGGTGGCCTGAGCAGAGGCAGGTTATACGGTGAGTGAACACAGTACCGTACCGAGAGAAGCAGGTGCAAAGGACCTCCTCGGGAAAATCCAAGGGAACTCCATGGATGCTGACAAACGTCCGCGCCACACACCGGTCCGACACCTCCACAGTACCAGCAGAGCCCGGGAGCAGATGAGAACGCCCAGCAAAATCACTCACAAAACGCTGATATGGACCAGGGGCAGAGAACTTGATCACCACACGCTTGTCAGAAATCTTCTCAAGGCCGTAAACAGTGAGCAGGTCCACCTGGAAAACATCCAAAAGCGTCACTTCCACCAACGCCCAATCAGCAGCCGCCGAGAACTCCAATCCTGCAGAATCCACCCTCCGAATCCGCGTCACCGACGACGCCATAACGCCAGCTGCCCCCACAGGCTAGCCGGCACACCACACACCAACAACAGCGACCTGCTCGCACCAGACGTCAGCCAACAACTGAGAGAGCGCCAACGCCGTGACCGCACCCTGCAACGAGCAAGCAGCCAAATCGTTTGAACGCAATAACCCGAGGTGTACTGGTATTGTACAGCATACTAGGGGGAGGCTTAGTATGTCAGTAGACTTCACGCTGAGTACGCTCGACGTTAGATAGTCTGGTCACAGGGGTGGCAAAAGTTTGGAGTTGTTGACCCGCGGAGAAGCGAGGGAAACACTCTGGATCACGTAGGTGGCTGTAGGTTAAGGGTGGGAGTAACGGTTAATTAAGTACTTAAGATTAAGAACGGTACAGTTAAGTTAGGCTAGTGTTTTGTCTCTATTAGTATGGATATTTATTGTGGAGATTGGTTTTAGGTGACAAGTTAAAAGTAGTGACGACCTTATTCTCTCTTCTCTAAACTTTACTCTGTTACTGTCTTATGTTCCACCAAGTCAGTATCATTCAGAGTTAATTGGATTATTTTAAAAATTTAAGTGTAGTTGTTGCCAGGAGGAGAGCGTTATGACTGGACTGTGTAAACCCTATACAAACTACAGGGTCACATAACATTTTGGGAGCACGGTATTGTCGCCTTTCTGTTCATTCACAGGTTGGAGCCAGAAGAGAGGCGAGGCGCACATACAAAAGAGGGAGACGGCTGCTGTGTACCATACTCACGGGCGGTTATCACCACCACCACGACCAGCCCACTACCTGGAGGTCATGGCTCCACCACCACCACCACCACCCCGGGGACCCCAAGATGCAGCCCTCTCGGTCGGTCAACATTGGTCTACCCAGTGGACCCCAGGACGGACGGACCTCAAGACGGACGGATCCCAGTGGACCCCAGGACGGACAGACCCCCAGTGGACCCCAAGACGGACGGACCCCAGTGGACCCCAGGACGGACGGATTCCAGTGGACCCCAGGACGGACGGATTCCAGTGGACCCCAGGATGGACGGATTCCAGTGGACCCCAGGACGGACGGATTCCAGTGGACCCCAGGACGGACGGATTCCAGTGGACCCCACGTCGTTCTGCAGACGACCCCAGACGACCCAGTAAAGATGGAAAAGGAACAACAACGACTCCAGTCTGTCCCACCAACATCGGTCTACCCAGGATGGACCCCAGGTCTGCTTGTCAAAGACCCATGGGAGGAGAAAGAAAGAAGAGAGAAGAGAGAAGAAAGAAGAGAGAAGAAAGAAGAGAGAAGAAAGAAGAGAGAAGGAAGAAGAAGAAGATAAGACAAGCTGAGTGAGACACGATGCCTAGTGTCCCTTGCTGGTGTCAGCATCATTGCATGGAGCGTAATTGCAAGACAGGATCGTTTGCCTTAACTAGCCGCCCCTCTTGCAAGCATGTTGCTCTGTTGAGTGATTCTTCCTGTGTCGTGCGGACTTGATGTGGCTGTAAGAAGTGGCTCTCTGAAGGAGGCGTGCTGGAGCAACAGGGAGGAGAAGAATTGGATGGGATTTCTACTGTGCCAACTATATGAGGTCTCGAAACTTGTAGTCCCTATAGCTGTGAAGAACCCCAATATACGTCTCTCATGGTGACTGACGTAGGGCCAATTACAGACCAGCTGGGACAACCGAATTCCACGGTCCTGTGCGCAGTTCAAGTAGTAACGGCTTCCTGGTTGGCCAAGGGTTGTAGGGTTGTTGTGCGTTAACGACCGAGAAGCGACGGAGGCAGTTGTGTTGAAGAAATGTGGTACAGGATTATCTACAAGACCAAGTAGTGACGTCGCCCAGCCAGAGACAATGGACGTCTGTCTATATATTTCATTTTTTTAGAGTAGGATGATGTATATTTGTTTAGCTAGAATGTATTTTTTTCGTTAATAAAGTTGTTGCACACAGCAAGCTTGCTTTAGCAGTGTTGCAAAAACTTTGTTTCGGGGAGAAGGGGAGATGTAACACTGTAAAAGTGTTTGGTTTAGTTGTATTTAATACATACATAGAGATACATGAGTCACAGACAGGAATTTGAGAAGGCGCCAGCTTGGTCGGCCTGAGTTTCACACCTCTAAGAGTTAATGACCACCAAGTGACCTGAAGTCAGATCATGCAAATTTCACCTTACTTCCACTAATCTTATAATTGGAGCCTGGTAGCCTTCAAATATGCCGACGTTTAAGGAGTGTCTTGGTAGAGAGCCGGAGGCTATCTACTTGTGGGCGGAGTTAGTTACTAGGTTCCCCAATATATACTCGGAGAGCTATCGATTCGAGAGCATTAACAAGACAGACAGAACGGCAGTCAGCAGAGCAGAGAAGACGGCCCTAGCAAGGAGGCTGTCGGCCGGCAGGGCGGGACAGTCTCTGCTCAACTATAGACACCCCCCCCCCCTCTATCCAGCTATAGGCAGACACTTGGTGAGTTGAACATTAAGGTGACTTAGTCGTGTTTTACAAGTGTTGTGTGATGATCAGGCGCAGTCAGTTGTAGTGTTCTCAGATTCTTGGAGGATGACTCACTTTACATATATAGATCTTGAACATTGCTTAAATTATGATAGTTATCATGTGAAATATAATTGCATTTATTATTTAAATGGACTTTATTTTGTTCCCTAGAGATTTTGAGTTGAGGTGAGAAAGCCTCTGTGATTACTGGTTTCATGGTTTAGAATGAGTACATGATAAAGATGGGACATACTAATAATGACCTCTTGATAACATCTTTTGTGAATATTTGTGATACAGACAAGTTCCATTCCTTGTCTTGTATGTGATGATCTAGAATGGATGGTGGCAGCATTTCGTCTTCTACTATCTACTCTTCTACTTCTACTATCTATTCTTCTACTTCTACCTATCTACACCTCTCCCTCCACCCCTTTCTAAACTCTCACTACTAATGACCCTCCTCGCTCCTCCCTACCTCTCACCCCAAACCCTCACTAATTACTTCACTATTCATTTCTTTCCTTTCGTTTTCTCTTATACGTTTGTGGCAGTGAAATGTATTATAGAATTCTCTCTGGAGTTTCGGGTAACTGATCAAGTTACGGCGCCTTGAAGTCTTAGCACCTAGGTAGTCAAATACCTAGGTTACAAGGTGTTGAACGAGAGAGGTTGCCTTAGGAACTCTGGGAGTGCTCTAGAATAGTTAGCTAACTGGGGACGGGATAACGGACTAGAGAGAGCTGTTTCCCCGGCCTCGTTAGTTAACTGGGGGGTGGAATAATGGACAAGATAGAGCTATTTCCCCCACCCCCCGTTACAGTAGTGCCAGAGTGTGGTGGTGCCAGAGTGTGGTGGTGCCAGAGTGTGGTGGTGCCAGAGTGTGATGGTGCCAGAGTGTGGTAGTGCCAGAGTGTGGTGGCGCCAGAGTGTGGTGGCACCAGAGTGTGGTGGCACCAGAGTGTGGTGGTGCCAGAGTGTGGTGGTGCCTGAGTGTGATGGTGCCAGAGTGTGGTAGTGCCAGAGTGTGGTGGCGCCAGAGTGTGGTGGCACCAGAGTGTGGTGGCACCAGAGTGTGGTGGTGCCAGAGTGTGGTGGTGCCAGAGTGTGGTGGCACCAGAGTGTGTTGGTGCCAGAGTGTGGTGGCACCAGAGTGTGGTGGCGCCAGAGTGGGGTAGTGCCAGAGTGTGGTGGCACCAGAGTGTGGTGGTGCCAGTGTGGTGGTGCCAGAGTGTGGTAGTGCCAGAGTGTGGTAGCGCCAGAGTGTGGTGGCACCAGAGTGTGATGGCACCAGAGTGTGGTGGCACCAGAGTGTGGTGGCACCAGAGTGTGGTGGTGCCAGAGTGTGGTAGTGCCAGAGTGTGGTAGCGCCAGAGTGTGGTGGCACCAGAGTGTGATGGCACCAGAGTGTGGTGGCACCAGAGTGTGGTGGCACCAGAGTGTGGTGGTGCCAGAGTGTGGTTGTACCAGAGTGTGGTGGCGCCAGAGTGTGGTGGCGCCAGAGTGTGGTGGCGCCAGAGTGTGGTGGCACCAGAGTGTGGTGGCACCAGAGTGTGGTAGTGCCAGAGTGTGGTGGTGCCAGAGTGTGGTGGTGCCAGAGTGTGGTGGTGCCAGAGTGTAGTGGTGCCAGAGTGTGGTGGTGCCAGAGTGTGGTGGTGCCAGAGTGTGGTGGTGACAGAGTGTAGTGGCACCAGAGTGTGGTGGCACCAGAGTGTGGTGGCGCCAGAGTGTGGTGATGCCAGAGTGTGGTTGTGCCAGAGTGTGGTGGTGCCAGAGTGTGGTGGCGCCAGAGTGTGGTGGTGCCAGAGTGTGGTGGCGCCAGAGTGTGGTGGCACCAGAGTGTGGTGGTGCCAGAGTGTGGTGGTGCCAGAGTGTAGTGGTGCCAGAGTGTGGTGGTGCCAGAGTGTGGTGGTGCCAGAGTGTAGTGGTGCCAGAGTGTGGTGGTGCCAGAGTGTGGTGGTGCCAGAGTGTGGTGGTGCCAGAGTGTGGTGGTGCCAGAGTGTGGTGGCACCAGAGTGTGGTAGTGCCAGAGTGTGGTGGTGCCAGAGTGTGGTGGTGCCAGAGTGTGGTGGTGCCAGAGTGTGGTAGTGCCAAAGTGTGGTGGTGCCAGAGTGTGGTGCCACCAGAGTGTGGTGGTGCCAGAGTGTGGTGGTGCCAGAGTGTGGTGGTGCTAGAGTGTGGTGGCGCCAGAGTGTGGTACTGCCAGAGTATGGTGGTGCCAGAGTGTGGTGGCGCCAGAGTGTGGTAGTGCCAGAGTGTGGTGGTGCCAGAGTGTGGTGGTGCCAGAGTGTGGTGGTGCCAGAGTGTAGTGGTGCCAGAGTGTGGTGGTGCCAGAGCGTGGTGGTGCCAGAGTGTGGTGGTGCCAGAGTGTGGTGGTGCCAGAGTGTGGTGGCGCCAGAGTGTGGTGGTGCCAGAGTGTTGTGGTGCCAGAGTGTGGTGGCACCAGAGTGTGGTGGTGTCAGTGTGGTGGTGCCAGAGTGTGGTGGCACCAGAGTGTGGTAGTGCCAGAGTGTGGTGGTGCCAGAGTGTGGTGGTGCCAGAGTGTGGTGGTGCCAGAGTGTGGTGGTGCCAGAGTGCGGTAGTGCCAGAGTGTGGTGGTGCCAGAGTGTGGTGGTGCCAGAGTGTGGTGGTGCCAGAGTGTGGTGGTGCCAGAGTGTGGTGGCGCCAGAGTGTGGTGGTGCCAGAGTGTTGTGGTGCCAGAGTGTGGTGGTGCCAGAGTGTGGTGGTGCCAGAGTGTTATAGTGCCAGAGTGTGGTGGTGCCAGAGTGTGGCGGTGCCAGAGTGTGGTAGTGCCAGAGTGTGGTGGTGCCAGAGTGTGGTAGTGCCAGAGTGTGGTGGTGCCAGAGTGTGGTAGTGCCAGAGTGTGGTGATGCCAGAGTGTGGCGGTTCCAGAGTGTGGTAGTGCCAGAGTGTGGTGGTGCCAGAATGTGGTGGTGCCAGAGTGTGGTAGTGCCAGAGTGTGGTGGTGCCAGAGTGTGGTGGTGCCAGAGTGTGGTAGTGCCAGAGTGTGGTGGTGCCAGAGTGTGGTGGTGCCAGAGTGTGGTGGTGCCAGAGTGTGGTGGTGCCAGAGTGTGATGGCACCAGAGTGTGGTGGCACCAGAGTTTGGTGGCACCAGAGTGTGGTGGTGCCAGAGTCTGGTGGTGCCAGAGTGTGGTAGTGCCAGAGTGTGGTGGTGCCAGAGTGTGGTAGTGCCAGAGTGTGGTGGTGCCAGTGTGGTGGTGCCAGAGTGTGGTGGTGCCAGAGTGTGGTGGTGCCAGAGTGTGGTTGTGAAAGAGTGTGGTGGCGCCAGAGTGTGGTGATGCCAGAGTGTGGTAGTGCCAGAGTGTGGTGGTGCCAGAGTGTGGTAGTGCCAGAGTGTGGTGGCGCCAGAGTGTGGTGGTGCCAGAGTGTGGTGGTGCCAGAGTGTGGTGGTGCCAGAGTGTAGTGGTGCCAGAGTGTGGTAGTGCCAGAGTGTGGTGGTGCCAGAGTGCGGTGGTGCCAGAGTGTGATGGCACCAGAGTGTGGTGGCGCCAGAGTGGTGGTGCCAGAGTGTGGTAGTGGCAGAGTGTGGTGCCAGAGTGTGGTGGCACCAGAGTGTGGTGGTGCTAGAGTGTGGTAGTGCCAGAGTGGTGGTGCCAGAGTGTGGTGGCACCAGAGTGTGGTGGCACCAGAGTGTGGTGGTGCCAGAGTGTGGTAGTGCCAGAGTGTGGTGGTGCCAGAGTGTGGTGGTGCCAGAGTGTGATGGCACCAGAGTGTGGTGGCACCAGAGTGGTGGTGCCAGAGTGTGGTGGTGCCAGAGTGTGGTGGTGCCAGAGTGTGGTGGTGCCAGAGTGTGGTGGTGCCAGAGTGTGATGGCACCAGAGTGTGGTGGCACCAGAGTGGTGGTGCCAGAGTGTGGTGGTGCCAGAGTGTGGTAGTGCCAGAGTGTGGTGTTGCCAGAGTGTGGTGGTGCCAGAGTGTGATGGCACCAGAGTGTGGTGGCACCAGAGTGGTGGTGCCAGAGAGTGGTGGTGCCAGAGTGTGGTAGTGCCAGAGTGTGGTAGTGCCAGAGTGTGGTGGTGCCAGAGTGTGGTGGTGCCAGAGTGTGATGGCACCAGAGTGTGGTGGCGCCAGAGTGTGGTGGTGCCAGAGTGTGGTGGTGCCAGAGTGTGGTGGTGCCAGAGTGTGGTGGTGCCAGAGTGTGGTAGCGCCAGAGTGTGGTGGTGCCAGAGTGTGGTGGTGCCAGAGTGTAGTGTTGCCAGAGTGTGGTGGTCCCAGAGTGTGGTAGTGCCAGAGTGGGGTGGTGCCAGAGTGTGGTAGTGCCAGAGTGTGGTGGTGCCAGAGTGTGGTAGTGCCAGAGTGTGGTGGTGCCAGAG
Organism: Procambarus clarkii; assembly: GCF_040958095.1. Classification (NCBI taxonomy): domain Eukaryota; kingdom Metazoa; phylum Arthropoda; class Malacostraca; order Decapoda; family Cambaridae; genus Procambarus; species Procambarus clarkii. The sequence goes on along the minus strand of NW_027189156.1, from coordinate 507,546 downwards.
TGTAGTGGTGCCAGAGTGTGGTAGTGCCAGAGTGTGGTGGTGCCAGAGTGCGGTGGTGCCAGAGTGTGATGGCACCAGAGTGTGGTGGCACCAGAGTGGTGGTGCCAGAGTGTGGTAGTGGCAGAGTGTGGTGCCAGAGTGTGGTGGCACCAGAGTGTGGTGGTGCTAGAGTGTGGTAGTGCCAGAGTGGTGGTGCCAGAGTGTGGTGGCACCAGAGTGTGGAACATTAAATTTTGCCCCGAGGGGCGAGTTTATTGGGCAGCGCCACTCATCCTGTGAGTGGACACACCACCATAGTAACAGTATTGGGCAGCGCCACTCATCCTGTGAGTGGACACACCGTCATAGTTACAGTATTGGTCAGCGCCACTCATCATCCTGTCAGTGGACACACCGCCATAGCAGCATGTACATCACTCCCCAATAGGAAGAAAACCCGCTGGGTTGTTCATCCTGTCACTTGTACCCAGACAAATCCGGGACTTGCTTAACCCTCAAACTGTGAGGGATCCAAATGGCTTCAACACCCACAGGCTCATCCAAAAAATATTCAAGCATTTCTTTTCTTTTTAATCTCTTTATTTTTGTTCCCTGAGCACGGGGAAAAATAATAAAAAAAATAATTGTACTTACCAACGATTTAAATGAGCCAGAAGTTTGTTGGAGACGTCACGGCTCATCTTGGCTGGAGCGCTGTGGCCCGGGGTGAGTCAGGCGCGGCGGCGAAGCCTCAGTTGCCGCGAATTTATTTTCACGGTATTATTTACATTATATATGGCGTATTTTACACCCAATTTTTTCACTGGTGTTGTTCAATATGTTCTCACTTGACGATTTGTTTCATAGAACTGTTATCAATATATATTATATCCACATATTAATGTCACAAATATTTGCACAAAAATGTCTTATTTTCAATAAAATATACTATTTTTTATGATTTATTTTCAATATTTACTTTCACATATTCTGTATTTACATGTTTTGGCGCCAGTCTTGAACATTTAGAACTCATCAAGACTATGATACTCGTCAAAACATTTGACACAGCACAGAGGGACCTGACACGCTGTGCACCAAGTCATCACCATTTTTCGTTTCTGTTGCCTCTTGGTTGTTGTCTTGCATACAATGCACTCACGCTGGCCAACAGCACGCTTTGCAGTTGGTGGTAAACACCTGAGATTGTGTGTGACAAAGGCATCCCTGTAAGCGAGCCTGGGTGCTGGAGCATGGTATAATACCGGGATCAGAATGGGCCTCTGTATGCCAGGAATTGCTTTGCCAAATTTTCTAGTAATTGTGTCACTACGGTAAAACTGAACGCAGGGAAATTACGTTTACCACCTGTTTTGACAAGATACATACTGTAACGTTCAGCATTGTTACGTTAACAAGGTAGAAAAACATTTTCTTGGTCCACTTCACTGGTTTCCGTACACACTCTGCTGCCCCCCCCCCCCCCCATCATATCACATTTATGCACCAAACTCATGTTGATGTTATAGTGCAAGACACAATCTGGCTTATAGATTATATGTTTTGTTCTGTTCACCTTGCCACTGTCCAACATTGTACCATTGTGAATGGTGGTCAACATGTTCACTTCACGCCTGTCTTTCCACCGCACTTAAAGCATTGCACTTGTTTTCCTTAGCTCGAAATCACCAACCTGCATAGCACCTGGAAACACTGCCATTTCCCTTCGTTTTGCCTTCACTGTGCCACACACACCAGTTCTATTATCAAGCAAGAACCTAGTTAGCAAGGGACTGGTATAACAGTTATCTATGTATAATATGTGGCCCTTGTTCAGATATGGTGCAAGCAGTGACTTCACAACACTACCCTAGAAGCCATGTTGGTCATTAGCAGGAATGTCTACATTTGTACCCGTATACATTATCATGTGTAACACAATTTCTGTTTCATAGTCATACAGTACAAAGAATTTCAATCCAAATCGGTGGCGCTTGGGGGGAATATACTGCTTGAAGGCAAGACGTTCTTTGAAAAGCACAAGGGATTCATCAATCACCAGCTTCTGAGCTGGTACGTAGAAATCCCTGTACTTTCCAATAAGTTCATTCAGGACGTATCTTACCTCCCAAAGTCCATCATCATCATTCCGATCTTCATCATTTGCAAAGTGAAGACACCTGAGGATTATCGCAAATCGGTCTCGAGACATGTATTTGCGGAACATCGGTGTAGGAACAGTATGGTCTTTGCTCCAATAATGGTCGATTACTTGTTTGACACAATGTTTCATCAACATACACAGTGCCAAAAACACATACATTTCTCTTACAGTCGTATCTTGCCATCGCTGTAAACGTGAAAAATCAGATAACTCCTCCTCATCAATAAGATCTGCCGCATATTTGTTCGTTTCCTGAACAATATACTCCATGAGCGGCTTATCGAAATATGCGGTAAAGTAGTCCATTTCACTCATATCTGCAACTTATCAGGGAAAAGGTCTGTAACTCCAACATCTGAATTATCAAACACAGGAATTTGTGGAACAAAATCTGTCCCATCACTACACACTAAAACACCTGGTGTCTTTCTAGAGCCAATAGCGGCACCACGGCGAGGAAACCGTGGACCAGGAGCTGAAGTAGGTCTAGCAACAGTAGGGGCGGGCAGGGACGGTGACGGAAAATTACTCGATATTGAGGGGTCTTTGTTCATCAGCGCCCCATGTGGTGCCATGTAGTGCCGCATGGCTGGGCCAGATGCTGCTGACGCGACAAAATGTCGCTTGGAAACGTACTTCATCGGCACTAGCACCGAAACTATTTTCCGATTCTAAATCACTAAAACCGGAAAATGATTCACCTTCCTCAGACTCGTCGACCAAAACATCTATATCCTGCAAGGTAGCACATGAACTGTGGGGTCTGGCACGAAGTGGAGTCGAGTGAGGGTGAGGAGGCATGGGCGAGATGCTAGGCCTAGCCCTGGTGGAGTCAGCATGTTCACACTCGTCGTCGGTCGTATCCACCTCTGAGGGCTGTGTATAGTCATGATCAAAGTCCGAGTCGTCAATATCAGATTCATCAGCATCCAGGAACAAATTCTTATTAATTTCGTCCTCGGTTAGAGGTCGCGAGGAACGCCTCATTGAGCGGGGTCGGTCGTTGGAGCTTGATGCGCTCGACATAGTGTCCGCCGGGTAACTGAGGCCTCTACACAATCGCGGCCTATGCGGGATTTTTTTCCGAGGTGCCGTTTGTTTATGGTCGTGTGCGGCTCGCCGATGACTACCCCTATCCCACGCGGGGCGTTTAAATTATATCGCTGGATACGAAAACAGCTATTAATGTATTGTGCGGTTTCGGTTTTGTTACTGAAATCATCTATATATGTATTGTGCGGTTTAAGAGTTAAATGTCTCAAGTGAACAGCTCCTCAAACAAAAAGATTAACATCTGTCAACTCTTAAAAACTTAGGTTATCTTGTGGGTGCAAAATGGGGGAATCTTTTAAGAACAGTACCAATATATGACAAATAGTGTTTTTCTAACTCAAACAATGTGGATTTTATTATTCTACACATATTCCTAATGTCTCTCAGGTGTTCACATTCACGTAGATAGTGGTCAAGGCGGTGTCCGTCACTCTTTATCACAGATTCTGCAACTTCGCTCATCAACTGTTGTTTCCATTCCGAATCTCCATGGACATTTGTATCCAAGACGCATTCTTGCTATTATTGATTCTCTCTCGCGTCCTCCTCCTCCTCTTCGTCCATAATGATTGGGATTGCCAGCTGCAACAATGTTGTACCATCGTACAGATTCACTGGTTTGTGCTTCTATCCTCCTTTCCTCAGTTAACCTTGTCACGGTGATGTTGCCTGACAATACCTCTAATTTGTAGTAGAGTCTTGGGTATGAAGTATTCAATATGGTCTCCTTCAGCGCCTTCAGCAGCCAGCACATCTGCTCGTTCATTCCCACATATTCTGTGGGAACCGACCTGTGAGATTTATATTTATTTAATTTATATGAATTTATATTTACGTTAATTTATATACTTCGATAGCAATTTGTATAATGTTAAGTGGACTGTATTTCTGCAATAATCTCATAATCTCACAAATCGATCCTCTACACATTAGGGGGGGGTTATTAAATTAATATATATGCAGCCAATCAAACTACAGTAACTACATACATTGAAGAGGTTCCTTATCTTATAGTACAGCAGGTTAGTCCACCAGGTATAACTAGGGTGTAGACACCAAATTATCCTCTTTGAGGTAGCTTCCATATCACCCAGTAACTGGTGCACAAATCTTGCATCCTCGTCTTGACCTGTCAAAAGTGCGCTAGCTGTGAAGCCAGATACCTATATATGACAAGTATATCAGAGAAAACAGTACATGGAACATGAAGACCTGGCTTAATTACCTTTAGTATGAGGCGATTTCGCGTTCTAACCGGGTCACCCTATATAATGACATTAATGGCCACTAATGATAGATAATGGGTTTCGGAAAGAACACTTAACTTGATTTGTTGACAGCGTGTTGACAGATGGTACACCTTTGGTATCCATAACACTACGTCCAAGTAAAATTAACAGGAGCCGAATTTGCTCCCGTGTGAGCCTCTGGTCTCGTATAACAACAATGGCTGCCCTCCTTCCTCCACTCTGACGCCTGGCCTACTTTGTCCACATGTCAGAAAGTGATAGAAGGGTCACATTTACTCTACTTTAATATTGATAATTAAGTTAATTTATATAAGATGTTTTTATGATGGTAAAGTCCAAAGACTAATGTATTTAAGAATAATTCCCACCATAATAGGTGGTGAATTATAATAGTATGTGGTGATGATATCCCGTTTTCTTTAGATGGTAATTCCACTACAAGTTACGTTTTCTATGGGTAACTTGTTTATACAACACAGCTCTTATCTGTCTGTATGATATTAAATGGTGTCGGATTTTCCGACATAATTCCCCAGGGGCTGCTCACGGGTCGAAGTCCTAATTAGAACAGACGAACACCGATACTCCTCCTTCGAATTATTAGATTAATTTGATGTTAGTAGTTAGTAATCACACATTTGTGTGTCTGTTCGTACAGGACGGATGTCCCGTACTACAGTTGCAGGGGTTAGAAGTCTAATGCGATTTCATTTCCCTGTCAACTCTTGAAAGGCTAATATTCAAGCCTTATTACATATTATTTAACCCAGAAGACTGGATGTGATCAAGTACTACAGTCAAGTATGATTCAGGGACTGCAGTGAGATCAGTGACATTAGATATAACTTGAAGTTTGTTCAGGTAACTGGTCACTGATATATAAACACTGAGGCCCATGGAATACATCTTGATTAAATAATAAATGTATCAAATCAGTCATCATATTTATTTGGGTTTAATTTAGTTAATTGATTCAGAAGACTGAATAGCTCATCATTAAAGTAAAGTATGGTTCTGAGACTGCAGTGGGTTCAGTGACATTGGTCGCAGTGACTTGTAGCTGTTTTAGGCTACTGTTCACTGATTTGCCACTGAAGCCTCATGAACTCATCTTCAGCTTTAAATGATGATACTAACATCAAGCTCTGTTGGTATAGTCAGCTGTAATCTCCTTAGTATAATGCTACTGGAGAAATATAATCAGCTGACAAATTTAGATTTCTACTGGTATTGTTTATCTGCAGGCATAGGTCTCCTCAGGTTTGATACTGGGCCTGAGAGTAATTTACCTCCTGCAGAGTTTAACATGGTTATGCCCTGATATTTAGTAGGGCTACCGATGAATCGATGACAATAGTCTGTCCCTACAAGGAGACCGAAGTCGGTGAGGTGATCAGACTTAATATTATCTGCCAATTTTATTCCTCTATTTCTCAGGAATTTGGCTGTTGCTCTCAGACCTCGAACTTGTAGGTCTACTGGTATTTTGTCCACCACAATGGCTTGTACTCGACAGATGTACCTGCCTAAACGTACTGATGGTTGTACCACCTGGTAGACTTGAGGTCCTGCATCTGTTACAAACCCTGAGATGTTGAATGACATCTGGGCTACAGGCCTTAATTGTAATTCATCTGCCAGCTTTTTAGTGACATATGTTCTCTGGGATCCTTGGTCAAACAACCCACGGGTATGGACCTTGGCCCTCTTATTCAGGATGGTAATTTGGGCAGTAGGCAAAGTCGTATTACCTTTAGACTTTGCCGATTGGACACTCTTTGTTTGTTGCACCTTGCAGTACTGTACTGTGGTGGGAATGCTATCTTCCACCTTGGGGTTTGGAGACGTTGTTTTGGTGTCTCTGCACAATGCTGCATGGTGTTGACCTTTGTTACACCTATTACAGGTGTGTAATTGGGTATCACAGTCGATGATGTTATGTTTCCTGAGGCACCTCGTGCAATGTTGCAAATCTTTGAGTCGCTCAACACGGGCGTCACTATCAGGATAATTAGAGCAGTGGTACATTGAATGTTTCTCATTGCAGAACAAACATGTTCCATAGCTTCCAGTACCCTTTGGTGTCACGTTCTTGGGTGACACAGTAACTATAGGCTTGGAGGGTCCCACTGCATATACGCCCACACTGCCACTGTTCCACTTTGGTGTTGAATTATATTGTCTAGATTGATTTGGAGTACCTTTGGTACTCTGTGGTTTACTATTATTGGTTTCTGAGGGTTTACTTGGTGGTTTTAATTTGTCATGTGTTCGTAATTGATGAACTACTGACTTTAAACCTTCAGATATTTCATTCATGGATAAGATGCTTTTATTGTAATGAGCACTTATTTGTCTCAATATGTCCCTAGGTATTTTCTCCTGGACAATTATTTTCAAGACCCACTCAGCCCCGTTTGTATCTGCTGTCAGGCTTGATCAATGCCCTCAGCCTGACAGCAATAAAAGCATCTCATTCTACCTCCAGCTTGAAGACTTGGAGTGAATCAGCTGAAGCCTCCGGTGGGGGTAAATGCAACAGCTCATGAACTAAATGTGATGTTCTTACTTCTGGATCAGCATAATTATCCTTGAGGAGTTTTACTGCCAGATCATAGCCGTCATTAGTTAATCTCAGATGGGATACTACTGTTTTAGCCTCACCTGATAATTGGCCTTGCAAATAAGAGAATTTACTACTCTTTGGTAAAGATTGTTTTGAGTCTACAAGGTCAACGAATTTGTTCCAAAATTCGTCCCAATCTTCCTCATCTTTTCCTGAGAAAGTGGGTAAATTAATTGGAGGGAGTCGAGCTTCTGCTTGACTCGTATTAGATGCAACTGTTGTTGTTGTTGCTGTTGCCTTGTTCTGGGCAATTAATTTGACATAAGGCTGTAACGTGGCCTGAGTGTGATCTTCATAATTCGCAAGATCAACCATAATGTCGTCTATTTCTGTTTCTGATAAATTGGTGTTGGCAAGTTCAGCCACATATGTTGCTATTTGACATTTGATTTGCTCAAATTTACCTGCAGCTGCTTGATAATAGCTTTCCAGGTCAGCATAATCAACTTGAGATTGTTGTGACAAATCTTCACATTTCTTGATCTGTCTTGTTAAGTGGCCTTTAAGACCTGCAAGGGTTCTTTTCATTCTCCCTGCATTATCCATACTGGCTCGTTGGTGAAGCCTTGTGGGGCTTGTACTTGGGCTGCTCATAATACTGAACAAGCTCTGATGGTAGCCTAGGGTAAATTCTGAACTCACTAGGCAATAATCCTACCTCTACTAGAGGTTAGCACTTAAAATTAATACACATTATATATATACAATCATACACACTAATGATTTGAGTGATAAACCAGTGTCACTGGAAGTACCTTTAGGTTAGCTCTTCTATATCACCCTAGGATGGTAGAGACACTAATTAATCACTCAAAGGTGTAATGATCATAAGTAAATTATTATATATACAACTCAACTCGAGTTGATAAAAATTACACCCAAAATAGGGTCTGGACCATTCATTAATGGTGTTAGGTTATTCAATATAGTACAACTGACTATGGTAATAATGGGACTAGGATGAACGATAATAGTTCAACTAGTCATATCCTACCCTGTTGTGGGTTGGCAATTAGTAAATATTATACTGTGATCACTAGTGCAATTTATATTAAATAATTCTCTATTTGGAGAAATAATATACACAATTATTGTTAATAGCCTCTTAATTAGCCTCTATGAAACTTCTAATATTATCAAGAAGTATTAAATATTATTAGTGACCTCGCGAAATAAAGTCCACAAAATTCGTAGATAATCTCTCGCGAAATGTAACACCACGAAATCCGTGAACAATATCGCGAAGACACAGTCACTAATTTGGCTGGATTCTATATTAGCGCTGTCATTTCACGAAATAACACGCCACCAAATATCTGTGGGTGTGCATGAAACCGCTGACGAAGCTGAACTGGGCTGAGGGAGGCTCCTGAGCTCCCTCGAGGCTACGCTGCCGTCTTGACTGCTGGCTTTGTTTAAATAACACTGCACTAGTATATTTAATGAATCCACTGGTTAACTGGTTCATCCGGTACTAAGATGACCAAATGTGGGTTCAAAGGATCAAATAATCCGTCATCCGGTTCGAAGATGACCAAATAATGTGGGAACCGACCTGTGAGATTTATATTTATTTAATTTATATGAATTTATATTTACGTTAATTTATATACTTCGATAGCAATTTGTATAATGTTAAGTGGACTGTATTTCTGCAATAATCTCATAATCTCACAAATCGATCCTCTACACATTAGGGGGGGGTTATTAAATTAATATATATGCAGCCAATCAAACTACAGTAACTACATACATTGAAGAGGTTCCTTATCTTATAGTACAGCAGGTTAGTCCACCAGGTATAACTAGGGTGTAGACACCAAATTATCCTCTTTGAGGTAGCTTCCATATCACCCAGTAACTGGTGCACAAATCTTGCATCCTCGTCTTGACCTGTCAAAAGTGCGCTAGCTGTGAAGCCAGATACCTATATATGACAAGTATATCAGAGAAAACAGTACATGGAACATGAAGACCTGGCTTAATTACCTTTAGTATGAGGCGATTTCGCGTTCTAACCGGGTCACCCTATATAATGACATTAATGGCCACTAATGATAGATAATGGGTTTCGGAAAGAACACTTAACTTGATTTGTTGACAGCGTGTTGACAGATGGTACACCTTTGGTATCCATAACACTACGTCCAAGTAAAATTAACAGGAGCCGAATTTGCTCCCGTGTGAGCCTCTGGTCTCGTATAACAACAATGGCTGCCCTCCTTCCTCCACTCTGACGCCTGGCCTACTTTGTCCACATGTCAGAAAGTGATAGAAGGGTCACATTTACTCTACTTTAATATTGATAATTAAGTTAATTTATATAAGATGTTTTTATGATGGTAAAGTCCAAAGACTAATGTATTTAAGAATAATTCCCACCATAATAGGTGGTGAATTATAATAGTATGTGGTGATGATATCCCGTTTTCTTTAGATGGTAATTCCACTACAAGTTACGTTTTCTATGGGTAACTTGTTTATACAACACAGCTCTTATCTGTCTGTATGATATTAAATGGTGTCGGATTTTCGGACATATTCCAACATGGGAGGGGATCCACAGAAACTTGATGACTCTTCCCTGATTGGTAAGTACTCTCACAGCTCTTTTAATTTCAGCGACTATTGCAAGATTTTCTGCCCGATTTTTACTTAGGCTTTGCAGTGCTGCTCTTGAATCAGTGTAGATCACTGCACCATTAGTGTTCGTTCAAGAAACCTTAACGCCATAACAATGGCAGTTAGCTCTGCTTGCGTTGAAGAGTCATAATTCTCAATACGCGCTTCTTCCTCATTTCTACGTTGGAAAGCATTATCCTTAATTACCGTGTATGCTGCACCAGCCCTGCCATTGACAGGATTAGATGACCCGTCAGTGTAGATTTGATTTAGTTCATCTCCGGCTTCTTCATAAATTTTCTCAAGATACATGTGACTCATTTCTTGTGGTATCATGTTGGATTTTTTCGTTGCCATTTCATTGATGATAATTCTGCATGAGTCATCCTCCCAGGGAGGTAACCTCTCTACACGCATTAGCTCACGAGCTTGCTCAAGCAGGTGAAGCTTGCAGTCTCCGTGGTGTAGTGGTAAGACACTCGCCTGGCGTTCCGCGAGCGCTATGTCATGGGTTCGTATCCTGGCCGGGGAGGATTTACTGGGCGCAATTCCTAAACTGTAGCCTCTGTTTAACGCAACAGTAAAATGTGTACTTGGATGAAAAAACGATTCTTCGCGGCAGGGGATCGTATTCCAGGGACCTGCCCGAAACGCAACGCGTACTAGTGGCTGTACAAGAATGAAACAACTCTTGTATATATCTCAAAAAAAAAAAGCTCTTCGAGGTAGCTGACAGATCTGTGATGCCATTTTTTGTTTCTCCTGTTTCCACCTGTAAGTAACACATAGCTCAGTTTTCTCTTAGCAATATCATTGTAATGGAGATCTCTGGCTATCCTAATTGCAAGCCTAGCATTCAATTCCTTAATTCTGCTTTTAACACTGGGGAGGGACAACTCTTCTCGTAGATTAGACGTTTTGGCAGTTCTTGGAACTCCAAGAATGATTGTCATGGCTTCATTTTGAATGCTTTCGAGCCTTTTCATATAGCTTTGAGAGTAGGTGCACAGAACTGGTGCGGCATAGTCTATGACGGAGCGCACATAGGCTGTGTACATCATTTTGTGTCTGTGCAATAGAGGCTCCATGTCCGTTCCAGGTCATAGCTTTCAGTGCCTTGGGACGACTTTTGCATGTTCCTATGAGTTGATTGAGCTCCTCTTTCTTCCCCTTGTTAGAGCCGACAGTGACGCCAAGGTACCGATAGTGGTCAACCCATTCAAGTGTTACACCATTAATTTGTAGTTCTTCATTTTCTCCCCCGCTTGTGATGAGAGTATGTTTTTGTCTTGTTTGTGGAGAGAGTGAAACCGAACCCAATGCATTTCCTTCCGAGGAGTTCAATGGACTGTTTAATTTTTCCCAAGGTGGGAGCTTGTATTAGGACATCATCTGCATACCCCACTTGTTGTGTTCCTACCGGGAAATCAATATTTGCAATGGCGTTCATAAGTACATTGAAAAGTGTGGGGCTTAAGACTCCTCCTTGGGGGATAACGAGTTCCATATTCATTGTTCTTGAGACTGCTCCATTGAAGCAAACCTTGGCTTTCCTCCCTGTGAGGTAGTCTTCAAGTCATTTCATGAGTCTCCCCTTGACAAACATGCATGGAAGCTCGTCCTGGATCGCAATCCCCTGTGCTTTGTCGAAGGCTCCTTAGATATCAACAAATACAAAGTACCTAGCTGTGTCATTAGCCAGGTAATTAACTATACAATTTGCTGTGCTCCGTCCTTTAACAAATCCATTGACCCCCTCCCCTAACCTGCCTATTTTGTGCAACAGTCGGTTTAGGATGATCCTTTCAATCATCTTACAAGCGCATGTCATGAGCCTGATAGGTCTGTAATTGTCAGAGTCATTGGGTTTCGGTATGGGGACAATTACTGCATGTTTCCATTTTGTGGGCAACACTCCACTTAGGAATGACTTGTTAAACGGATGGAGTAGCAGATTCCCAGACACGTCACACAGTGCATTAAGTATGACGTAGGTGACGCCAGCCTCACCAGGTGCTGTACTTTTACCCTTTTTCATAGCCCCCCTTACTCCCTGGGCTGAGATTGGTTCCCCATATTCGTCATCACTAGACAGTGCTCTTGTTATCCTAATCCTTCTGTCATTATGTCGGAGGAACTGTTCCCTGCTTACTTCTGCAGGGAGGGAGGAGGAGGTTATCTTGAGATGATTTCGGGGCTTTTTTTTTTTAGTGTCCCCACGGCCCGGTCCTCGACTAGGCCTCCCAGTATGACGGAGGAGGAGGATGCTGTAACACTCCACTTGTGAATTAGTTCTTCAGCCTTACCCTGGGGGTCTTTGTGAGCCGCAGGCCGGGCTCTGCCTCCCTTAGCAATCTGAATTTTTGCCCATACTTGTCTTTCAGATATTTCCCTTCCAATGGAGCTAGTGAATTCAAGCCATTGTCTTTCCTGCTTTCAAATCTTCTCTTCCCTGGCTACTTGACACAGTTTTAAACAGGTCTTGGTTGCTTTCAGTGGAATGCCTCCGGTGCTCTCTACTCATGCTCCTAACATTTGCATTGAGCATCTTTATGTAATCGTTCTCACATAATTTTATTTTCTTCTTCTGAGGGTTACTGCGCCCAGTCGTACGGTGCGGAACTCTGAGACAGCTCTCAATTTGGTGATTAAGGTCATCAACAAATGTATCAATGTCTTCTGGGATTTGGTATTCCGTGAACCAGTCACTCATCCTGTTTATGAAGTGCGGCCTCATATCTGGTCCGAGTGATAACCTTTTTCTTTCATTCGTCTCTTTCCTTCTCTTGCTCATGTCGACGGTGGTAATCAGCGCCCAATGGTGTTGGGTCACTACATAAACTGTGCACAATGTGTGTACTGGCATCCGTGTCCTGTGCATTCAGCAGGAGAGCATAGTCTAATCTTCCTCCTCTGAGGTGAGTTGGCTGTTCATCACCCAGGACTCTAAGGTTTTCACTTTCTCTGACAAAGAGTGACAGTTTCCGTCCATTGACATTGGGCTGATGACAGTTGGCACCAAAGTGTGGGTGTCTGGCATTCAGGTCACCGACCAGCAGGGTAGGTTCTTCATTAACAAACTCAGGCAGTGTGTCAAGGTCAAGTTTACTCTGTGGCACATATAGGTTGATTATATGTAGGGCATTATTGTTTAAGTGAAGGGTTACTCCCAGTGATTCAAACTCATCCCCCATGTGCAGGTCATCAATAATCTGTGCGGGAATGTTGTTATTTACAAAGGTAGTGAGGCCCCGTTTTCTTTCTTTTGCTGGAAGGGAGAACTTCTGATTACCGCTGAGTCTTGGGTTGAAGTCATCACCTACTAGTGTTGCTTGTAGCACTATGACGTCAGTTTGGTGTTCACGGGCGTACCGTATGATGTCATTAATTCTGTTGCGAACTTCACTGCAATTGTAGTATAGTGAGATGTTCTTCACTGTTAGTATCCATTTTGAAGTTGTTTGCTAACTGATGCACTTTGAGCATTATTATGATGTTCACTTTTGTTATTGTGTATTCTGTGGTGACTGGTGTGTGCACTGGTGTTACTGTGTGCACCGGTGTTAGTGTGCTCTGGTGTTAGTGTGCTCTGGTGTTCCTGTGTGCACTGGTGTTACTGGGTGCACTGGGGGGTACTGTGTGCACTGATGTTATGGAATCATTGTTGTGTCTGCTGTCATATATCATGGCAGCTTGTGCAGCATCACCTAGTACCAGACTCCGGCATGTTAGGCCTTCACATGATGGACTCTGCTGATGCAGAAGCTGGAGGATTTGGTCCTGTGTCATTTTAATTTGATCAAGGCCGTTCCCAAGTTCTGTTTCCTCTTGCATTATTTCTTGGACGACTGGATGATTTCGTATCATATTATCAAGTATTGTTTTGATATGGGTCAGGGTGATGGCTTCTTGGGGGTCAGGAAGGGGGTTGGTTGGTGTTGTTGACCATGTTATTGTTTGTTGTCTTAGTGACACCTTGGTATTGTTTGGCAGTGTCTTAGTGACAGTGTCTTTGCATTCAGTAACGTGTGGCAATTTAGTGTGTTGATGAAGGTTTGATACTGTCAGTGGCTTGTGCCGTTATTGCCAGAGTGTTCACTTACTGTTCAGTTATTTCACTTTTGTTCATGACGTGTCCAGAGAGTTGTGACTGTGGTCTCATTAGCACCTCTCAGAGTGGTGGGAGCGGAGTCTTGCTGTTGATGTGACACAACACGATGGGAACGTGTTGATAGCTCTGATATGTGACACTCTTGAGTAACGTAACGTATGTCATTGTGTATTAGTAAGTCAGTTGTTGAATAAATATATTGTTGGTAGTACGCGTGTCTTTTGGTCACTCCTCATTCTGAAGTACTGTCCCCCTCCCGCATGTTCATGATCAATTATAACTTGTAATAATTTGGGTTGACTCCGGGATCAAGCCCAGAGCCTCTGTCACTGAATACATAATCGGTGTGACGACCAATCCTTTATCTTCCAGAGAGCCAAGAATGAGAATCTCAGTGTGAGAAAAAAAGCAGAGAGACAGTGTGAAAATGATATAGGAAATAAAACCAAGACCGAAATTAAACTGCTCCACAATCACGTCAGGAGGCAAACAACAGTGAAAGAACAGGTAATGAAACAGACCGAGTGAGGACAGGTACACAGAGGTGAACCTTTGTACAGGTACCTGTATCTGTACCTGTACGAAGAGGTGTATGATGAACGAAACGAGATATTCAAGGAGGTCTTCACAATAGAACGAAGTAAAGTCCCTGAACTAGGAGAGGTAGGAGAAACCAGGCAGCCTTGGAAAGGTTCGAAATTACCAAAGATGAGGGAGGTATCTGTTGGATCTGGACGAGAGAAAGGCTGCTGGTCTGGACAGAAGCTCACCATGGTTACTGAAAGAGTATGCAGAAGTACTTTGCTTGCCACTTTCCACAGTATATAGTAGGTCACTGGAGACGGGTGACCAACCAGAAATTTGGAAGACGGCTAATGCAGTCCTAATATACAAAAAAGACGACAGGCAAGAGGCAGTGAACTGCCTTCCAGTGTTTTTAACTTGTATACCATGCAAGGTGATGGAGAAGATCGCGAGAGAAAACTTAGTAACACATATGGAGAGAAGGGACTTTGTGACACCACCAACATGGGTTCAGAGATTGTAAATCTTGCCTAACAGTTTCAATAGAATTCTTTGACTAGGTAACGAAGATTAAGCAAGAAAAAGGAGAGTGGGCATACTGCACTTTCTTGGACTGACGGAAAGCCTTTGACACAGTATCACACAAGAGGCTGGTGCATAAGATGGAGAAACAGGTAAGAGTAACTAGTAGAGTGCTCCAGTGGATAAGGGATTATCTAAGCAATAGGAGGCAGAGAGTTACCGTGAGGGGCGAGACCTCAGATTGGCGTGAAGTTACAAGCAGAGTCCCACAGGGCTCTGTACTCGGACCTATCCTGTTTCTAATATATGTAAATTATCTTCCAAAAGGTATAGACTCATTCCTCTCAAAGTTTGCTGATGATGTCATAGCATGAGTCTTCAAGATGTCCTGAACAAACTGAAGGAATTGGCCAACAAATGGCTCTTTGAGTTTAACTTGATCAAATGTAAAGTAATGAAAACATGTGTAGGGAGCAGGAGGCCAGATATAAGATACTGTATGGGAGATTAAATTCTTCAAGAATCAGAGACAAACCTGTGGGTTTATATCACAATAGACCTGTCACCTGAAGCCCACATCAAGAGGATAACATCAGGGGCATATGGCAACATAAAAAATAGCATTTAGAGACCTGTGTAAGGCACTCAATACATGGAGCGCAATAGGGTCAGGAATATGTACACCAGTTGATTGACAGTAGATAGGGGGAACCAAAGAGCCGAATCTCAACTCTTGTAAGCACAATTAGGTGAGTACACACACACACACACACACACACACACACACACACACACACACACACACACAAACACACACACACACACACACACACACACACAAACATTGGAAATTACGCGTTCCATGCAGTCGTTAGTGAGAGATATATACCACTATTGAACGTAAGGAAAAATAATGTTTACCCTTGTGCTTGGTTGAGTGTTCTGAGAGAGGCAAACCTCTGGTATGCAGGTTGGTAGATGCCGACCTTGGACACCATCAAGTAGAAGCCCAGCACTGTAGTTGACCAGAAAGTGTGACGCACGAACGGGCTGGTGTCGAGGCTGGGAGGGTAAACAATGTTATACTTAGTCCTCTGGCACATCACATTCTTTATAACCAGCCAAGAAGAAACAGTATTGTGTACAGTCAACAATCACCAGTATGTGATTCACATATAATGAGCATAATATGGAAAAACATCCTAAGAGTACTTTTGGACTTAGGATGTAGTTATGTAATGTACTTCAAACGACCGTCTCCAAACCCAATATGTAACGTTCACTTTACACATGTTAATGGAAAGTAGAGTATTACTAATATGTGAACGTTACTTAATCAACTGACATGTTGCCACATCGATCACTAACATTCTGTCCTTCCTGTCACACCTTAATTTAGAGGTTTTTATTATTTCCACAATAAGGGACCTCTGAGGGATTACCACAGGGGGCCCCGCGCCCTTACCACACCGTCGGAGATAAACCATGACCTGCCACCACCGTCACTTCACAGGACTCAATAGCTTGGTTTTACTTTATATATGGTGTGACGGTAATCTCTTTCAAGAGAGATTGAGCCTGCTCTTCCCTACATCATTATGTCAAAGCACAAGATACTATATAGAAGATACGTCCACCAGTATCGCCAAACGTTTTGCCCAGAGAGCAAATCGTACCCAGCACACCCCGACACCTGGCCACAGCCCGTAACCAGCAAACTGCTCATCCTCTGCCTGCCTGTTGCTGATTGGCTGGTGTCTCGTCGCACCTGCCCTCCGCCACCACCACAAGTCGACGTCTGGGCTGCAGCGCGCCAGTCTCGTCAGAATATCTTTGTGCTCCATGAAGTTGACATCTCTCGCTGGTAGACTAAGCCTTGGCTTTCGTGTACTAAGGGAGGTGGCAGCTTGAAGCCAGTATTCCAGCACCCATATTATTTTATTTTGCTATCACTGTAACTTACTTGTCTTAGCGTAACTTTTCATTTGCCAGTGATTATTCATGTTATTTTGTTTGTTGATTTGTCCTGCATTTTATGAGATTGCCTTTATTCATGTCTTGTTTTCTAGAGTAATTAAAATTTCATTGTTTATATACTTGTGTTTTGTGTGTCTTCCCATTACCTTACCACAGACGAAAGGACAAACTTTTCTCTCTTTTTTTGTGATGTGACGAGGCCCTGCCCCTAGCTTTTGAAACAGCCGAACACTAACGCTTTACCGTCACAATGGAGAAACAAGGAATAAAACAACTGACGAAAATCGTAAGGATTTAATCATATTTATATATAGAAAAAGGCCAAACACACTAACAAAATCCAGTCAGAACCTGGGCGATTTTTGCTGGTGTTTATGTTTGACAAAAATATGGACTTGAGGGACACCTGCGAACACTAAATTTCTCTGGGTAAAGAATCCACAAGACTAACAGCGACTTCATCACCTATAAGTTCGCGTCAGTCCTATTTGGGGGCCACATCCTCACTAGGGAGCCGGTCGGCCGAGCGGACAGCACGCTGGACTTGTGATCCTGTGGTCCTGGGTTCGATCCCAGGCGCCGGCTAGTGGAAACTAACAATTCACCCCTAACCATATGGAAATTACTCTCATGTCAGTTATGTTAGAGCCTTTAGGCTTACTTAACCCTATGTTAGTTAAGGGCAGACTCCTCATGCAGGAGTGCTGGCAGATTAATATGGGTTGGAATGATCCGTTGCCAAATGATCTGCAGGACAAATGGCAGCAATTAACCAAGGATTTTAATAAACTTAGTATTCATAAATTTCCTCGTAATGCCTTAGGACTGAATTTACACAAAACTTTGCATGTGTTCTGCGATGCCTCCGGCAAAGAGTATTGTACAGTAGCCTATTTAGTTAACACTCAGCAATTATTTTTACTTACTTCTATGGCTAGAAGTAAGTGGAGATAACTGCTTTTATTAGTAAGTGTAAGGCTGGCTCATTGCCTGATCAAGACCCTCAGTAATATTAACTTTGGTGAGATAGTAGTGTGGTCAGACAATGAGGCAGTCTTACAATGGGTAAAAAGCAACAACAATTAAACTCCCTTCGTCAGTAACAGAGTTAGGGGAAATACGAGAGTTGTCAACTTGATATAAACTGAGACATGCCCCCACCAAGGACAATCCAGCTGACTATCTGTCAAGAAGTTTACCCTTAAAACAGTTAGTTAAAACCGAGATGTGGTTTACTGAACCCCAATGGTTGGTCAGTGGCCTAAACAATCGCCACAAGTCATTGTGACCAATACCACTGTCCCATCTGTGGAACTTGAACCCCCCCTCGAATTTTACCTATTAAGCCTCGCCATTATTCCGATTTGGGTAAATTGCTAGGAGTCACGTGGGTCACACACAGTAGACCGTCACATGGGTCACACACAGCAGACCGTCACATGAGTCACACACAGTTGACCGTCACATGAGTCACACAGTAGACCGTCACATGAGTCACACACAGTTGACCGTCACATGAGTCACACAGTAGACCGTCACATGAGTCACACAGTTGACCGTCACATGAGTCACACAGTAGACCGTCACATGAGTCACACAGTTGACCGTCACATGGGTCACACACAGTAGACCGTCACATGAGTCACACAGTAGACCGTCACATGAGTCACACAGTTGACCGTCACATGGGTCACACACAGTTGACCGTCACATGAGTCACACAGTTGACCGTCACATGAGTCACACAGTAGACCGTCACATGAGTCACACAGTTGACCGTCACATGAGTCACACAGTTGACCGTCACATGAGTCACACAGTTGACCGTCACATGGGTCACACACAGTAGACCGTCACATGAGTCACACAGTAGACCGTCACACAGTAGACCGTCACATGGGTCACACACAGTTGACCGTCACATGGGTCACACAGTAGACCGTCACATGGGTCACACACAGTTGACCGTCACATGAGTCACAGAGTTGACCGTCACATGGGTCACACAGTTGACCATCACATGGGTCACACAGTAGACCGTCACATGGGTCACACACAGTTGACCGTCACATGAGTCACAGAGTTGACCGTCACATGGGTCACACACAGTTGACCGTCACATGGGTCACACAGTTGACCGTCACATGAGTCACACAGTTGACCGTCACATGAGTGACACAGTAGACCGTCACATGAGTCACACAGTTGACCGTCACATGGGTCACACACAGTAGACCGTCACATGAGTCACACAGTAGACCGTCACATGAGTCACACAGTTGACCGTCACATGGGTCACACACAGTTGACCGTCACATGAGTCACACAGTTGACCGTCACATGAGTCACACAGTAGACCGTCACATGAGTCACACAGTTGACCGTCACATGAGTCACACAGTTGACCGTCACATGAGTCACACAGTTGACCGTCACATGGGTCACACACAGTAGACCGTCACATGAGTCACACAGTAGACCGTCACATGGGTCACACACAGTTGACCGTCACATGGGTCACACAGTAGACCGTCACATGGGTCACACACAGTTGACCGTCACATGAGTCACAGAGTTGACCGTCACATGGGTCACACAGTAGACCGTCACATGGGTCACACACAGTAGACCGTCACATGGGTCACACACAGTAGACCGTCACATGGGTCACACACAGTTGACCGTCACATGGGTCACACAGTAGACCGTCACATGGGTCACACACAGTTGACCGTCACATGAGTCACAGAGTTGACCGTCACATGGGTCACACACAGTTGACCGTCACATGGGTCACACAGTTGACCGTCACATGAGTCACACAGTTGACCGTCACATGGGTCACACAGAGTAGACCGTCACATGAGTCACACAGTAGACCGTCACATGGGTCACACACAGTAGACCGTCACATGGGTCACACAGTTGACCGTCACATGGGTCACACACAGTAGACCGTCACATGGGTCACACAGTTGACCGTCACGTGGGTCACACACAGTAGACCGTCACACGGGTCACACACAGTTGACCGTCACATGGGTCACACACAGTTGACCGTCACATGGGTCACACACAGTTGACCATCACATGGCTCACACACAGTAGACCGTCACATGAGTCACACACAGTTGACCGTCACATGGGTCACACACAGTAGACCGTCACATGAGTCACACACAGTTGACCGTCACATGGGTCACACACAGTAGACCGTCACATGAGTCACACACAGTAGACCGTCACATGGGTCACACACAGTAGACCGTCACATGAGTCACACAGTAGACCGTCACATGGGTCACACACAGTAGACCGTCACATGGGTCACACACAGTAGACCGTCACATGGGTCACACACAGTAGACCGTCACATGAATCACACACAGTTGACCGTCACATGGGTCACACACAGTTGACCGTCACATGGGTCACACACAGTAGACCGTCACAGGGGTCACACACAGTAGACCGTCACATGAATCACACACAGTTGACCGTCACATGGGTCACACACAGTAGACCGTCACATGAATCACACACAGTTGACCGTCACATGGGTCACACACAGTAGACCGTCACATGGGTCACACACAGTAGACCGTCACATGGGTCACACACAGTAGACCGTCACATGGGTCACACACAGTTGACCGTCACATGGGTCACACACAGTTGACCGTCACATGGGTCACACACAGTTGACCGTCACATGGGTCACACACAGTAGACCGTCACGTGGGTCACACACAGTAGACCGTCACATGGGTCACACACAGTAGACCGTCACGTGGGTCACACACAGTAGACCGTCACATGGGTCACACACAGTAGACCGTCACATGGGTCACACACAGTAGACCGTCACATGGGTCACACACAGTAGACCGTCACATGAGTCACACACAGTTGACCGTCACATGGGTCACACACAGTTGACCGTCACATGGGTCACACACAGTTGACCGTCACATGGGTCACACACAGTAGACCGTCACATGGGTCACACACAGTAGACCGTCACATGGGTCACACACAGTAGACCGTCACATGGGTCACACACAGTTGACCGTCACATGGGTCACACACAGTAGACCGTCACATGGGTCACACACAGTAGACCGTCACATGGGTCACACACAGTAGACCGTCACATGGGTCACACACAGTAGACCGTCACATGGGTCACACACAGTAGACCGTCACATGGGTCACACACAGTAGACCGTCACATGGGTCACACACAGTAGACCGTCACATGGGTCACACACAGTAGACCGTCACATGGGTCACACACAGTAGACCGTCACATGGGTCACACACAGTTGACCGTCACATGGGTCACACACAGTAGACCGTCACATGGGTCACACATAGTAGACCGTCACAGGGGTCACACACAGTAGACCGTCACATGGGTCACACACAGTTGACCGTCACATGGGTCACACACAGTAGACCGTCACATGGGTCACACACAGTAGACCGTCACATGGGTCACACACAGTAGACCGTCACAGGGGTCACACACAGTAGACCGTCACATGGGTCACACACAGTAGACCGTCACATGGGTCACACACAGTAGACCGTCACATGGGTCACACACAGTAGACCGTCACATGGGTCACACACAGTAGACCGTCACATGGGTCACACACAGTAGACCGTCACATGGGTCACACACAGTAGACCGTCACATGGGTCACACACAGTAGACCGTCACATGGGTCACACACAGTAGACCGTCACATGGGTCACACACAGTAGACCGTCACATGGGTCACACACAGTTGACCGTCACATGGGTCACACACAGTAGACCGTCACATGGGTCACACACAGTAGACCGTCACATGGGTCACACACAGTAGACCGTCACAGGGGTCACACACAGTAGACCGTCACATGGGTCACACACAGTAGACCGTCACAGGGGTCACACACAGTTGACCGTCACATGGGTCACACACAGTTGACCGTCACATGGGTCACACACAGTTGACCGTCACATGGGTCACACACAGTTGACCGTCACATGGGTCACACACAGTAGACCGTCACAGGGGTCACACATAGTGACCAAAGCGAGGTGTTATACTGCCTGCTTGTGTGAATTCATTGACATGAATTCGTTCAAATTATAAATAAAATCGTAAAGAAATTGCATGGAACATTTGTATGGAAATACCATACATTACAATGTTATAAAAAGATATGTTTTGTACCAACGAATATTGGTAGAACTTGGCTATAATTTGTGTTGACATATGTTCAGTAATTCGACATGATAAAAGCCGCATAACGAAGAAATATTGTACACCTTACAACAAATTAGAAGACTTACGGTTACAGAAGCTGATGTGCATTACAATAATATACATATGTTGACCAATCCACACAAGAAAATGTAGGGATGAAGACGTTTCGGTCCGTCCTGGACCATTCTCAATTGATTGTACTTGACAATCTGCTTGAGAATGGTCCAGGACAGACCGAAACGTCGCCGTCCCTTCATTTTCTAGTGTGTGGATTGGTCAACATATTTCAGCCACGTTATTGGGACTCATCGCCTGTATATCAATAATATATATAGTATGCGACAGGTTTAGCAAGCGCACCACTGGGATTATATAGGAAGCAATGACTTATGAGACAATATTACTAATAAAGGCATCAACTCACTTGAAGAACTCGATCCTGGAGCCTTGGTCAGCAAGAGCCCAAACATTACCGACACCACCGAGGTCAACACAGGTGATGGTGACCACCAGCAACACCCCACCGAACATGAGCAGAGTCTGCATCACATCTGTGTACACCACGGCCTTCACTCCCCCCTGTGGATAATGTGAGAACATGTACACTGTCACCATCACACATGTGTACTCCTTGGCCTTCACATCACCATGAAGAGTTGTTATAATTCAAAATTTGTCTTCCCATTTGTTAGCAGACTAGCTGTTCCACCTGCCAGAGTTTAAGGAGAGCAGACTAGCTGTTCCACCTGCCAGAGTTTAAGGAGAGCAGACTAGCTGTTCCACCTGCCAGAGGTTAAGGACAGCAGACTAGCTGTTCCACCTGCCAGAGGTTAAGGACAGCAGACTAGCTGTTCCACCTGCCTGAGGTTAAGGAGAGCAGACTAGCTGTTCCACCTGCCAGAGGTTAAGGACAGCAGACTAGCTGTTCCACCTGCCTGAGGTTAAGGAGAGCAGACTAGCTGTTCCACCTGCCTGAGGTTAAGGACAGCAGATTAGCTGTTCCACCTGCCTGAGTTTAAGGAGAGCAGACTAGCTGTTCCACCTGCCAGAGTTTAAGGAGAGCAGACTAGCTGTTCCACCTGCCAGAGTTTAAGGAGAGCAGACTAGCTGTTCCACCTGCCAGAGTTTAAGGAGAGCAGACTAGCTGTTCCACCTGCCAGAGTTTAAGGAGAGCAGACTAGCTGTTCCACCTGCCAGAGTTTAAGGAGAGCAGACTAGCTGTTCCACCTGCCAGAGGTTAAGGACAGCAGACTAGCTGTTCCACCTGCCAGAGGTTAAGGACAGCAGACTAGCTGTTCCACCTGCCTGAGGTTAAGGAGAGCAGACTAGCTGTTCCACCTGCCAGAGGTTAAGGACAGCAGACTAGCTGTTCCACCTGCCTGAGGTTAAGGAGAGCAGACTAGCTGTTCCACCTGCCTGAGGTTAAGGACAGCAGATTAGCTGTTCCACCTGCCTGAGTTTAAGGAGAGCAGACTAGCTGTTCCACCTGCCAGAGGTTAAGGACAGCAGACTAGCTGTTCCACCTGCCAGAGGTTAAGGACAGCAGACTAGCTGTTCCACCTGCCAGAGGTTAAGGACAGCAGACTAGCTGTTCCACCTGCCAGAGTTTAAGGAGAGCAGACTAGCTGTTCCACCTGCCAGAGTTTAAGGAGAGCAGACTAGCTGTTCCACCTGCCAGAGGTTAAGGACAGCAGACTAGCTGTTCCACCTGCCAGAGGTTAAGGACAGCAGACTAGCTGTTCCACCTGCCTGAGGTTAAGGAGAGCAGACTAGCTGTTCCACCTGCCAGAGGTTAAGGAGAGCAGACTAGCTGTTCCACCTGCCAGAGGTTAAGGACAGCAGACTAGCTGTTCCACCTGCCTGAGGTTAAGGAGAGCAGACTAGCTGTTCCACCTGCCTGAGGTTAAGGACAGCAGACTAGCTGTTCCACCTGCCAGAGGTTAAGGAGAGCAGACTAGCTGTTCCACCTGCCAGAGTTTAAGCGATCATTTTCATATTTTCTTTTCACTATTTATCCTGCATTGTCCTCTTTCCCGGTGGTGTTTGAACGGATCTGACGGGAAGCGCTATAAGTTTTGTGGAAGGAAGCGTGAGTTGTGGACCGTATGGTTATAAGTCCTGCTAAACTTGAGAGTTGGAGACTGTTTCCACTCTCACTCTTAACTCCTTTTCCCTCGCATCTGAGAGACGGTTCTCAAGACTGTGGGTAAATTCATCGTCCTTCATCTACATGCTTCAGTATTGGCTAAGTCGTTGCCAGACGTGAATGTGCTCGAATCCCACTTCTTGTGGGATTCGGTGCATTCGGATTGGGTGCAATAATCCACTTCTTACCCACTTGCACGGAATCTCACCTTCCTCCTGCCTTCCGTTCGTGATCACATGCTTTGAAGTTGATCACAATTCCGGTACTCCTATAATGACCTCTTTACAAGCTGTGACCTCCAGTCTGCTCTCCAGCACTGGCCGGTGGTGGGCTCTGTACTGTTCTCACTATGAGATGCTCCACACCTCCTTCTCATAACTTACAGAATATATAAAGTATTTATGCATGACTGGTAGTCGGAGAGACCTTGACGGATGCCTGGCCTGAGGCGATTGTTCACATTAGGGAAGTGTGTGAAGGTAAGCACATTAATTGAGAACTTTTAGTATAAACTCAAGAGATAAATATATTATTGATATAATTTTTATTCAGTGTGCATTTATCTGCTATTTAGTGCTAAAAATAATTAAGAAATAGGTATTGCAGTATCAAATTGGGATCCATAGTTACAATTGTTATATAAAAGGTGCAGACGGAGCCCATGATGCCCATTGAGACTGTGGTGGAAAGGTTGGTGACGGTGGACAGAGCCAAGGACGGAGTGTACAGACAGATGCCCAAATAGAAGAACATCATGAGCAGCTGGCAACCCGTCACCAGCATCCTCAGTGCACGTGACTTGTAGCGCTTCTCTATGTACTGACAAGAGAAAAATTTAAGAATTATATCATTTAATATAATTGACAAACATAATATATTGTCAGAGCATTTTGACGGTCGTGAGCACAATATGGACACTATACTCGCTATGATCTAGGAACGTAGTAACGTATGGAGTAATATTGAGGTGAGTAAGAGTTGAGTGGACTACTCATGGACTCAGAACTGAGTACAATAATAAGGTTATCACTGGAGTGTGAGTACAATAATAAGGCTATCACTGGAGTGTGAGTGCAGTAATAAGGTTATCACTGGAGTGTGAGTGCAGTAATAAGGTTATCACTGGAGTGTAAGTGCAGTAATAAGGTTATCACTGGAGTGTGAGTACAATAATAAGGTTATCACTGGAGTGTGAGTACAATAATAAGGCTATCACTGGAGTGTGAGTGCAGTAATAAGGTTATCATTGGAGTGTGAGTGCAGTAATAAGGTTATCACTGGAGTGTGAGTGCAGTAATAAGGTTATCACTGGAGTGTGAGTGTAGTAATAAGGTTATCACTGGAGTGTGAGTGTAGTAATAAGGTTATCACTGGAGTGTGAGTGCAGTAATAAGGTTATCACTGGAGTGTGAGTGTAGTAATAAGGTTATCACTGGAGTGTGAGTGTAGTAATAAGGTTATCACTGGAGTGTGAGTGCAGTAATAAGGTTATCACTGGAGTGTGAGTGTAGTAATAAGGTTATCACTGGAGTGTGAGTACAATAACTGGAGATCCCACACTGGAGTGTGGGATCAATACGTCTCCTCACCGAAGCAAACTTGGCGTTAGGGTTAACCTAAGTCAATATAGTTTGGTAAAAATATTTGTGACAATTTCTGATATTCATTTGAATTTAGCTTGTTCATATTATTGTTATATATGTCAGGAAAAAATTTACCAAAACTAAAAAAATATATTGATCTAAAAACCGACATATGTACGAAATAATATAAAGCCAATGTTTGCAGTTACAAAGCCAATGTTTACAGTTACAAAGTTCAGGACTGTTGGCCTTAATATCAGCTTTACTTCTGGCCAACTTATGTTTATTTCAACACAGCAAAGCATATATGGGTAGGATAAAGTTAGGTAACTTGTGAGGCAAGTTGCTGGGACGATGTAGTTCATTGACATTGGGTGTTGTTCCTTCACTCTGACCTATTACAGTATATTAATGTAATTTACTACAAGTGAAGCATCAAGTTTGGCCAACAACGGGAGCTTAGATGTGACGGAACTTTCGTCCTAAACCCTCATTATAGCAGAAGATATATGTATATTAATCAAACTTCACAAAAAGACACGCATTGTCAAACTCGCTACACACACACAAACACACACACACACACACACACACACACACACACACACACACACACACACACACACACACACACACACACACACACACACACAAACACACACACACAAACACACAAACACACACACACACACACACACACACACACACACACACACACACACACACACACACACACACACACACAAACAAGAAACAACAAGAAACTTTCTAAGTCAACACGTCAAGGGACCGGCAAGAACGAGAGGAGGGGATGAACCAGCCTTGCTTGATCTGATATTTACCCTAAACGAGTCGGATATAAGGGAAGTTAAGTTGGAAGCCCCCTTGGGAATGAGTGATCATAGTGTATTGAGCTTTGAGTACCTGGTTGAGCTAGGAATTACTCGGAAAGAAGTCAGTACAAGACATGATGGACTATGTCACCCAAAAATGTCAGGAGGCTGTAAGCAGGTTTGTCCCAGCCCAACAGGAAAAAACAGAGAAGCAAAGGAAGAATCCGTGGTTTAATAGGGAATGTATGAAAGCAAAGGAGCTGAACAAAAGGGCATGGAGGAACTTCCGTAATAACAGAACACCAGAAAGTAGAGAGAGATACCAGAGAACCAGGAACGAGTATGTTAGTGTGAGAAGAGCAGCTGAGAAATTATGAAAATGATATAGCTAATAAAGCCAAGACCGAACCAAAGCTACTACACAGTCACATCAGGAGGAAGACAACAGTGAAGGAACAGGTGATGAAACTTAGGGTGGGCGAGGACAGGTACACTGAGAATGACAAAGAGGTGTGTGAAGAACTCAACAAAAGGTTCCAGGAGGTCTTTACAATAGAACAGGGAGAAGTCACGGTGCTAGGAGAGGTGGCAGCAAACCAGGTGACCTTGGAAAGTTTCGAAATTACAAGAGATGAGGTCAAGAAGCACCTATTGGAGCTGGATGTGAGAAAAGCTGTTGGGCCGGATGGAATCTCGCCATGGGTATTGAAAGAGTGTGCAGGAGCACTTAGTTTGCCACTCTTCATAGTGTATAGTAGGTCACTGGAAACGGGAGACCTACCAGAAGTATGGAAGACTGCTAATGTAGTACCAATATTTAAAAAGGGTGACAGACAAGAGGCACTGAACTACAGGCCAGTGTCCTTAACTTGTATACCATGCAAGGTGGAGGAGAAGATTGTGAGAAAAAACTTAGTAACACATCTGGAGAGAAGAGACTTCGTGACAACCCATCAACATGGGTTCAGGGAGGGTAAATCTTGCCTTACAGGCTTGATAGATTCTATGATCAGGTGACAAAGATTAAGCAAGAAAGAGAAGGATGGGCGGACTGCATTTTTTTGGACTGTCGGAAAGCCTTAGACACAGTACCCCATAAAAGGTTGATGCATAAGCTGGAGAAACAGGCAGGAGTAACTGGTAGGGCGCTCCAGTGGATAAGGGAGTACCTAAGCAATAGGAAGCAGAGTTATAGTGAGGGGTGAGACCTCAGAATGGCGGGAAGTCACCAGTGGAGTCTCACAGGGCTCTGTGCTTGGACCTATCCTGTTTCTGATATACGTAAATGATCTCCCAGAGGGTATAGACTCATTCCTCTCAATGTTTGCTGACGACGCCAAAATTATGAGAAGGATTAAGACAGAGGAGGACAGCTTGAGGCTGCTTCAAGAAGACCTGGACAAGCTGCAGGAATGGTCGAACAAATGGATGTTAGAGTTTAACCCAAGCAAATGTAATGTAATGAAGATAGGAGTAGGAAGCAGGAGACCAGATACAAGGTATCACTTGGGAGATGAAATACTTCAAGAGTCAGAGAGAGAGAAAGACCTGGGGGTTGATATCACGCCAGACCTGTCCCCTGAAGCTCATATCAAGAGGATAACATCAGCAGCATATGCCAGGTTGGCTAACATAAGAACGGCCTTTAGAAACTTGTGTAAGGAATCTTTCAGAACATTATATACTACATATGTCAGACCAATCCTGGAGTATGCGGCTCCAGCATGGAGCCCATATCTAGTCAAGCATAAGACTAAACTGGAAAAGGTTCAAAGGTTTGCCACCAGACTAGTACCCGAGCTGAGAGGTATGAGCTACGAGGAGAGACTACGGGAATTGAACCTCACTTCGTTGGAAGACAGAAGAGTTAGGGGGGACATGATCACCACATTCAAGATTCTCAAGGGAATCGACAGGGTTGATAAAGATAGGCTATTTAACACAAGGGGCACACGCACTAGGGGACACAGGTGGAAACTGAGTGCCCAAATGAGCCACAGAGATATTAGAAAGAACTTTTTTAGTGTCAGAGTGGTTGACAAATGGAATGCATTAGGAAGCAATGTGGTGGAGGCTGACTCCATACACAGTTTCAAGTGTAGATATGATAGAGCCCAATAGGCTCAGGAACCTGTACACCTGTTGATTGACGGTTGAGAGGCGGGACCAAAGAGCCAGAGCTCAACCCCCGCAAGCACAACTAGGTGAGTACAACTAGGTGAGTACACACACACACACACACACACTGGTGAGTACACACACACACACACACACACACACATTCTTAAATATTTATATATTAAATTCCATTGACACTGGAGACAATTCAAATTAGGAATTGAATATACAATAAAGACCCATTTTGCAATTGACACTGTATATAATATTTGATGTAATTACTATATGAAACAGACTTGAAAGTAAGTATGTCATAACCAATTCCCAGACCCGCAAACTTTTGCCTAGTATGCAAGGCGGATTTGCCTAACAGGCAAAGAGAGAGAGAGATTTTATTTTCAAATATTTTATCCAAATTGGTTTATTACAATTATTATTACTATAATTTTAACTTAACAACATGAAATCATTCTGACTTAGTTGTCAGAAATTAAAAAAAAAACTAGTCAAATTTCTATGCTAGTTTTACTTAAAACA
Source organism: Procambarus clarkii (assembly GCF_040958095.1). Lineage (NCBI taxonomy): Eukaryota > Metazoa > Arthropoda > Malacostraca > Decapoda > Cambaridae > Procambarus > Procambarus clarkii. The sequence continues at coordinate 478,239 of NW_027189156.1, read as the reverse complement.
AATAATATCATATAATATAATGAAAACTTTTATCATTCCATTAGAACAAAATTAGAAATATATCTAGGAGCACAAGAGGATTGCCTAGTTTTGCAACATAAATACTAATAGAGAATTAATGTTGTAAAACACGTTAGGAAGGCTTTTATATACCTCCCATATATAAGACTTGAAAACTTGAGAGAGCTTTGCCAAAGTTTCAGTATAAAGTAAGACAAATGAATGTTTATAACTTTGATTAAGTTTCAGTGTTATAATAAAAGTATTTCTTGCTTGATACAGAGCTATATCAATAAAGGCCTTAGGATAATACTACTTTGTAGCAATATCATAAAACTTGGACATTTCGTCATCAATAAATTCAGGACTGCACTCACGCAGAGCTCTAAGAAACATTGAAGAAAACTCTAAATACTTAACCTTAGTGTGATGATTTATGAAATAACGAGCCTAGGAGCAAACGTTAGTGACCTTTCAAATACTAGAGGGGCTGGTCCCAAACCTGCACACAGAAATAACATCACATGAGACCAGAAGACATGGCAGGATGTGCAGAATACCCCCGTTGAAAAGCAGAGGTGCAACTGGTACTCTGAGAGAGAACTCTATCAACATCAGAGGCCCGAGACTGTTCAACACGCTTCCACTAAACATAAGGGGCATAACTGGCCGACCCCTCACAGTGTTCAAGAGAGAACTGGATAAGCACCTCCAAAGGATACCTGATCAACCAGGCTGTGACTCATACGTCAGGCTGCGAGCAGCCGCGTCTAACAGCCTGGTTGATCAGTCCAGCAACCAGGAGGCCTGGTCGACGACCGGGCCGCGGGGACACTAAGCCCCGGAAGCACCTCAAGGTAACCTCAAGGTAAGGTAACCTTCCTGAAAAAAAATCCATTTTAGGGTACTCTCTGTTCTGTGGATCTTTAAATCCAAAAAGGGTGAGGCTACATTTTTTCTTCCTCAATAGTTTATCTGATGGAAGGAAGCAAGCCCGAAGTCTACCAAGAAGTTTGGATTAGTTGGATCCAGATTTTCAGGCCAAAGGCACAATATACTACAGGTTTGCTGATGGCATAGTTAACAAACATAATTATAAATGTTATGAGCAGCACAACAAATAAACATAAAACCAAATGTATAAAGTACTTTACTTGGCTGAGAGAAACAATTTTGAGGTTGTAGAATATTGGCAGAATGACTTGATGTACAAACACGCATCCCGGGATGATCCCTAGTAAACATGTGCACAGCTGAGTCCCAAATAAATATAGTTCTGTAGCATTACCTGAGGACAATAATGAAAAATTAATCTGATTATATAAATATTATTAAATATATAATATGTAATATATATATATATATATATATATATATATATATATATATATATATATATATATATATATATATATATATATGTATATATATAGCAGGTAGCAGTCTTTCCTGTAGACATATATTATTAAATATGACCGAAAAAGTAAGATTATTAATTCTAAAACGAATTTTCTCGATCTTTCTTACGTTTCTTTTCACTGTTGATGGTAATTCAAAGATCAATTCTCCAAAATTCATTTTTATTTCTAGTCTGACGCGACACTTGAGCGCGTTTCGTAAAACTTATTACATTTTCAAAGACTTTAGTTTACACAAGCACACACAACTTTAACTGAATAGAGCTTAAACATCTTTCGAGTTTACAGCGATAGCAGGCGGCTTGACGTCTGCGAGGCACTACACATCAAGAAGTCAACACCAGCAATCAACAGCCAATTAATGCACAACTATATTCTACCCACTTCAAGACTCCGCTCCAATATAGAAGCATCAAGAAATATGGGCCAATAAAAATAGGCCTTCTGCAGTTACCTACTTTTAATACCTGTTTGTATTTCATTGTTTCGTGTTCTGTCTTGTGTTAAAAGTTTATTTTCACCTCATCCAAAACTATTGTAACATGTCACTTCACCCAAATGTAGGCATAAAAACTGGAAAGATGTTTAAGTTCTATTCAGTTAAAGTTGTGTGTGTTTGTGTAAACTAAAGTCTTTGAAAATGTAATAAGTTTTACGAAACGCGCTCAAGTGTCGCGTCAGACTAGAAATAAAAATGAATTTTAGAGAATTGATCTTTGAATTACCATCAACAGTGAAAAGAAACGTAAGAAAGATCGAGAAAATTCGTGTTAGAATTATTAATCTTACTTTTTCGGTCATATTTAATAATATATATATATTACATATATATATATATATATATATATATATATATATATATATATATATATATATATATATATATATATATATATGTCGTATCTAGTAGCCAGAACACACTTCTCAGCCTACTATGCAAGGCCCAATTTGCCTAATAAGCCAAGTTTTCATGAATTAATTGTTTTTCGAGTACCTAACCTACCTAACCTAACCTAACCTAACTTTTTCGGCTACCTAACCTAACCTAACCTATAAAGATAGGTTAGGTTAGGTTAGGTAGGGTTGGTTAGGTTCGGTCATATATCTACGTCAATTTTAACTCCAATAAAAAAAAATTGACCTCATACATAATGAAATGCGTAGCTTTATCATTTCATAAGCAAAAAATTTGAGAAAATATATTAATTCAGGAAAACTTCGCTTATTAGGCAAATCGGGCCTTGCATAGTAGGCTGAGAAGTGTGTTCTGGCTATTAGGTACGACATATATATATATATATATATATATATATATATATATATATATATATATATATATATATATATATATATATATATATATATATATATATATATATATATATATAACTGAAAACTCACACCCCAGAAGTGCCTCGAACCCATACTGCCAGGAGCAACGCAACTGGTATGTACAGGACACCTTAATCCACTCGACCATGCGTTGCTCCTGGCAGTATGGTTTCGAGTCACTTCTGGGGTGTGAGTTTTCAGTTGCATATTGTCCTGGGGACCATTCAGGCTTGTTCGCATTTGTGTTCCTCACGTGTGCCCCAAAGAATGAGGTGATTTGATAAAATACTATGCTCAAGATTACTATCCGAGTGTCGGTGGTCGAGTGGATTAAGGTGTCCTGTACTTACCAGTTGCGTTGCTCCTGGCATTATGGGTTCGAGGCACTTCTGGGGTGTGAGTTTTCAGTTTATATATATATATATATATATATATATATATATATATATATATATATATATATATATATATATATATGTCGTACCTAGTAGCCAGAACGCACTTCTCAGCCTACTATGCAAGGCCCAATTTGCCTAATAAGCCAAGTTTTTATGAATTGTTTTTCGACTACCTAACCTACCTAACCTAACCTAATCTAACTTTTTCGGCTACCTAACCTAACCTAACCTATAAAGATAGGTTAGGTTAGGTTAGGTAGGGTTGGTTAGGTTCGGTCATATTTATACGTTAATTTTAACTCCAATAAAAAAAAATTGACCTCATACATAATGAAATGGGTAGCTTTATCATTTCATAAGAAAAAAATTAGAGAAAATATATTAATTCATGAAAACTTGGCTTATTAGGCAAATCGGCCCTTGCATAGTAGGCTGAGAAATGCGTTCTGGCTACTAGGTACGACATATATATATATATATATATATATATATATATATATATATATATATATATATATATATATATATATATATATATATATATATAAATATAGGGGGGTACCACCTCTGGTGCAATTATAGGGACCCACAGCCTCAGAGAAGGGAACACAGAGCATTCAGGGAAAAACTTGCCATTTAACGCTGAATACTTAAGAGTGTTCGCTTCTCTTACCACCTCCCTTTTTTATGGTGTACACTTTATTATGTAAGGTTATACAGTTAAATATCTGATGTTATACAAAAAATTAACATTAAGAGGATACAAAAAAAGTTCGCTTCCTAGAAGCTGTAGATTTCCTCGAACTCCTCCGACGCCGGGCAGGAACCGAGGATGCAGCGAGCATTCCCCCTCTGGATCGCAACACTGAGGCGCTGAAAAAGAAAACTTGCTGCTCTAGGGTCTCTTGTGGTGTCAATGAGCTTGGAACCAAGATTCTTAAGAAACCTTCTTGCACTCTCTCCCCATGGGCCTAGGGTCTCAGACCCTATTGGAACGAAGTTGTACCGATGATCTAATTGCCTGTACTTGGCTGACTTGTCTCTTTCTCTGTGTGTCGCCGCGGCTCCTGCTGTGCCGGCAGAGAGGTTGATGTATGTGGTTGCCAGGGTGGATACACAAGTATAGTCCCATGCCAACTGTCTGCCACCCTTCCACGGTCGCAGTGTGATTCCGTCTGGTCGGCCGGCCAAGCTAACAGAGTCACGGTTTAGTAGGTTGCGGGGCTCTCTCTCCGCTGGACACTGAGCAGAGGCAAGGCTTCTTTTAATGATGTCATTGACTTCGTCGTGTCTAGTGTGCCAACCACCAGATTTTCCACAGTGCAGGCCATGCAATCCATATTCGTCAGCATCTGCCTCGCCGCAAATACACCTGTGAACAGTGTGGATAGGGGCATAGATTACCTAAGTGAGTGTGTGTATATATATATATATATATATATATATATATATATATATATATATATATATATATATATATATATATATATATATATATATGTCGTACCTAGTAGCCAGAACTCACTTCTCAGCCTACTATTCAAGGCCCGATTTGCCTAATAAGCCAAGTTTTCCTGAATTAATATATTTACTATATTTTTTTTCTTATGAAATGATAAAGCAACCCTTTTCTCTATGTATGAGGTCAATTTTTTTTTATTGGAGTTAAAATTAACGTATATATATATATATATATATATATATATATGTATATATATATATATATATATATATATATATATATATATATATATATATATATATGTATATATATATATATATATATATATATATATATATATATATATATATATATGTATATATATATATTTATATAATATGTGTGTGTGTGTAGCCAGAGGTGCGTTCTGGCTAGTCAAAGGTAGAGTGGAGGAAGTTATATCATTGATGGCTACATATTGGTGTCTGTCACTAAGATAGGATCGAATATAGTTCAGGAGAAGGCCTCTGATTCCATAATGGTGAAGTTCAAGTAAGAAGTAGTTATGGTTAACAGTATCAAAGGGCTTTCTTGGGGGCAATGAAGAGCCCAATTAGGAACTTACTTTTGTCAAGGGCTGTGCAAATTATATATAGCAGACTAAAATTGCAATATTGGAACTCTTTTTGGAAGCAGACGCCAAACTGACCGGGACTTAATATGCTCAAGTTTTACGAGGTATGAGTAAAGCTGTTGGTAAATTATGTTTTCAAATATTTTTTATACCAGTATAGGTAGATTAGGTATCGGTCTGTAATTGTTTATGTCTGCCGTATCGTCATCTTTATAAACTGGCGTCAAGGAAAGTCTGACACTAGAGATTTGTTGCAATAGCAGAGTTATGGGTGGTGAAAGGGCATGAGGGGCACTCTTTTATACCATAGATGGTATTTGACTAATGTTCCTAGCTTTGGTTCACAGAAGTATCTTGCAGTATTTGTATGATATAAATACAGGTGTGATTACCTAAGTGTAGTTACAGGATGAGGCCTACACTTGTGGTGTCCCGTCTTCCCAGTACTCTTTGTTGTATAACGGTTTAAAACTAATGAAGGTTTTGCCAACCATCACCTTCTCACTTAATTTATTCCAACCGTCTACCACTCTGTTTGCAAAAGGAAACTTTCTAATATATTTTCAGCCACATTAGTTTTCTTAGCTTGAATCTGTATCCTCTTGTTAGTGAAGTTGTTGGTTTTAGGAATTCCTCTTGGTCAATTTGAACGATTCCTGTTAGTAATTTGTAAGTGGTGATCATATTACCTTTATTTCTTCTATCTTCTACTGATGGCATGTTTAACGCCTCTAGTGTCTCTTCGTAACTCTTTGTTTTTTTCAGTTCCAGGAGCCATGTTTTGCTGCACACCACTGCACCTTTTCCAGTTTATTGATGTACTTCTTGAGATTTGGGTACCATTCACCTGCTGCATGTTCCAGTTTTGGTCTCACAAAGTCATGAACAATTGCTTTAGTCTGTCACCATCCTTATAATTAAAAGCAAGTCTGAAGTTGTAAACCAATGCTTAAGCTAGTTATGTCCCTTATGTGTAGTGGAAGTATGTTGAACAGTCTCGGGCCTCTGGTGTTGATGGAGTTCACTCTCTCAGAGTACCTGTTGCACCTCTGCTCTTCAACGGGGTATTCTGCACATCCTGCTATGCCTTCTGGTCTCATGTGATATTATTTCTGTGCAGGTTTGGGACCAGCCCTCTAATATTTTTTCCACGTATAAATTATTATGTGTCTCTCCCGCCTGCGCTCAAGAGAATACAGATTTAGGATCTTTAGTCGGTTCCAGTAGTTTAGATGTTTTACTGAGTGAATTCTAGCAGTAAAGTGCTCACAAAAGCCCTCCACAATGTAAACTGGGAATCTGAATTTATCAATACACAGAATATTAATTCGTTAACTAGCCTCTTCCTTTCCAAAATTCTAAGCCTTTACTATACTTATTGTCCTCTCCTCACCAAGCAAGTAACTGGTGTGACCATAATCTCCTTCAAGAGATTGAGCCTGCTCTTCCCTCCAAAAATACGTCGCAACAAATATATATAACTACTATGGAAGAAATGTCCAACAACGACAACAACACCAGCAAGGTTTGCCAGAGCGCAAAACGTATGCAGCCAAGAACACCTGCTCAGACTCAAACCGCCAAACTACCTGTCTTACTGCCGGCTCCCCGCTGATTGGTCGCCGGTCTGGCTGCAACTGCACTCGCCCCCCCATACTACTTGATGTCTGGGGCCGCCACGACCTCAGTCCTCAGAATATTCCGTGCTTTCACAGTTAACACTTCTCCCTGCTAGACGTAAGCTTTGGCGTACGTGTACTGAGAGAGGTGATAGCTTAAAGCCAATATTCCAGCACCTCTCATTACTTGTATATTGCACTTCTTGTTATTTTGCTCACTTGTCTTAACGTAACTTTTCATTGTCATTTAATTATTCTTATTATTTTGATTGATTGATTTTATTATACAAATTTGTTTGACCATTTTATTCATGTTTTATTTCTTTAACGTAATTAAAATTTCATTGTTAAAATTTACTTGTGTTTTGTGTGTCTTCTCCTTACCTTACCACAGACGAAGTTCCAGATTTTCTATTTTTTTTTAATACTATGTGACGAGGCCATACCCCTAGCTTTGAACAGCCGAACACCAACGCGTTACCGTCACATATTATATGGGGGCCTGTCCTAGGAGCTTCACTCAGGTACTGGTGCCAAGTGGTAATTTATGGTAAGCGTATTTAACTTTGTTAACGTAGCTTTTACTATTTTTCATATTCAATTTCATTTTTTATATGGTGCGGTGTATTGTGCATTACGAGAGTAACATATAGTGAAGGTGAGACAACTTTGGATTACGTGGTGACTGTAGGCCTCAGTCATACTCTTAATTGGTCATCTCTCCCTCCGTGTTATTACTCGTGTTTACCATCTTTGTCCCTTGGATATTTCTCATTTTTGACAGATCATCATATTGGTACCCTGGTACTGTGGTCTGCCCCGGGTCAAGAGTACCCAATCTTCTGCAATCTGACTGTAGGAGGACAAAGAGGGCCATAGTTCCTCTAGCTCGAACTTTAGTTGCTGAATTGGGACCTCAGCAGCAGTTCTCGTCACCAGTTGACACCTCGCACCCCTACTCGTCAGTCAGAGATGATGATACATACAATGGTAGGGAATTAGCTTACTTTTCAGAGCACAAAAGTTCGCTAATTCTGTAAGTATCATATTAAATTCAGTAGGAAAAACTTGCTTTATGTCCTATAGAGACTCGGCAAGGTATGCCTACATCCTTGGACTACCAATTTTACTTTTGAGGCATTTAACTGTTTCATTTGTTTTCGAAACTCTGTTTCATTTGTTAGTAGGATTTTCTTGCCCTTATCCTCTTACATGAGTACCGGGTACAAGATTTCCTGCGCCCTTGATTTAATTTAATCATTTAACATCTTTTACTTAACTTTAATTGTTAAAGATCTCACAGGATAGGTATCAGTTGCCACGTTGTCCTGTTTCTGACATTCACTATTGAATATTCGTGTACCTTTATTTGCTAATTTCACCATGTTTCGTCTCCAAGCTTTCCGTACAAATCCAGCAGGTGAAATAGGGACTTTAAGTCGTGCCAAGAGGACTGAATTACAAACTCTTGCACATGAGTATCAACTAGAAGTTCCCTACCAAGCCAACAAAAACGACCTACACAACCTGTTGCTGGATTACTATTTAGAGCAAGGTAAGATAGACTCTGAAACTCATGAAACTTACTATATTGCAGAAAAAACTGATTTGGCAACGATGAAACTCAAATTGGAACTGGCCAAGATTGAACGTGAGCAGCAAAGGGAAGCAGCTGCCATACGAAGGGAAGAACAAGAACGAGAAATCACCCTCAGGGAACGTGAAACTGCCTTGAGGAAGGAAGAACAAGAACGTGAGGCTGCCTTAAGAAGGGAAGAAATCGCCCTCAAGGAACGTGAGTTTGCAATGCTCCGTGAGCGGGAAAGAGTACAGCTTGAAACACTCCAGGAGCGGGAACGAGTACAGCTTGAAACCAAACAACGCGAGTTGGAGATGCAACGCGAACATGACAAGCAACAAGCAACTCTGGCTCTAGAGTGTCGTCAACGCGAATACACGTTGGAAACTTCACACCTCGCTCAACGCCAGCAAGCTACTGCCAATCTTCCTGTCAGTTTTAATATATCACATGCAAGTAAGTTAATGCCATCCTTTGTAGAAGCAGAAGTTGATGTGTTCTTTACCACCTTTGAAACCCTTGCTAATCAACTCAGTTGGCCTGTCGACCAATGGGCCACCCTTCTCAGAGTACATCTTACAGGTAGAGCTGCAGTCACACTCAGTACTTTGGCGTCTGAGAATGACTACCACACTCTGAAACAAGCAGTGTTGGACGCCTACCTCCTCTCTACTGAAAGTTATAGAAGGAAATTCCGTGACCACCTGAAGGCAAGTACCACTACCTTCCTCGAGTTTGCTAACACGAAACGGAGGTATTTCATGAAATGGCTGGAAGCAGCACATGTCTTTACTTTTACAGAACTCGTCAACCTGATGCTTGTTGAAGAATTCTTGAGACGTGTGCCGCCTCCTGTCCGCCTCTACTTAGCAGATAAAGAAGAAACCGACTACCTGAAGTGTGCTAAGTCGGCTGACACTTACAGCCTCATCCACCGGCTGACACCCGAACCATCCTCCAGTAAGAAGTCGTGGTACAGTTACGAGAAAGTGAGCCCCGATCAAGCTGGTTCACAACTGTACTGCAAGTATTGTAGACTCTATGGACATACCATAGACAAGTGTGGTAAGTCTCAATACAAGGGAACCACTGACCAACAACGACCCAAACCAACTCCTCCTAAGTCCGGTAAGCCTGTGATGAATGTTGGTGTTAATGTTAATGATCTTTCTCTTTTCAGTAACCACCTGTATACTGGAACTGTCTCTGCCAACGGTTCAAATCCGGAGGGACGTTTCAAATTGAAGATCTTGAGGGACACAGCGGCTCTACAATCGATCATCTTGAAGTCGGCTGTGCCCAACATCACCTACACCGGAGAAACTGTCTTCATCACTGACCTCACTGCTACCACTCCATACCCTCTCGCCAGAGTCCACCTGGATTGTCCCTACGTGAACGGGGAAGTCCAAGTCGCCGTCAGGGAAAAGCCTTTTCCCATGCCTGGAGTGCAACTTCTCCTAGGCAACGACTTGGCAGAAGACCTGCAACCGACCAACCTGATCGTCATGGACAAACCCCAGGTGTGTAACTCTGTGCCAATAAACCCTATTCTAGAGTATGTTCCAGCAGAGGTTCAAGAGAGTGATGAAGTTTCTCCTCCGGTTCTCGTGACCACCCGTGCACAAGCCGCACGTCCACAGCCAGCTGACTCTACTGCTACCGCTGTCCCTCAAGACCCTCAGAAACTCCCCCCGCATCTGACCAAGTTGGAGTTCCGTAAGTTGCAGAGGGAAGATCTTACTTTAACACCATTGTTTTTCCAGGCTGAGACTCAACCCGACAGTATTCCTGGGTTCTTCCTAGAGAACGACTTGCTCTACCGCAGATATAGACCCAGTAAACTGAAGGAGGAGGACGATTGGGCCAACATCGAACAACTTGTGATTCCTACCAGCCTGCGGCCCACTATTCTACGCCTGGCCCACGGAGCACTCTCCCACTACGGCTTCAACAAGACTTACCATGGAATTCGTCAAGACTACTACTGGCCAGGTATGGTAAATAACGTCAAACAGTACGTAAAACAGTGTCATACATGTCAGATGGCAGGCAAACCGAACATCTTCATTCCCAGAGCGCCACTGATTCCCATACAGGTGCCTGCGGAACCTTTCCACAGACTCATAATAGACTGTGTTGGTCCTTTACCTCGGACCAGTTCGGGTAACGCCTACATCCTAACCATCCTGTGTCCTACCACCAGATTTCCCATAGCAGTTCCAGTGAAGAACATCACGGCTGCTACGGTTATAAAACATCTATTGAAGATCTTCACTCAATACGGATTTCCCAGGGAGATTCAGAGCGACTGTGGTACCAACTTCACCAGTGATCTCTTCAAAAGGACACTGGAGGAGTTCAACATCAAACAGGTATTGTCCAGCCCCTATCATCCTGCTTCACAGGGTTCTCTTGAACGTAGTCATCAGACAATCAAAGCACTCTTGAAAAAGTTGTGTAGTGAAACCTCTAAGGATTGGGATAAGCAGATTGACCTTATAATGTGTATTTACCGAAGTCTCCCCAATGAGTCCCTAGGAGTATCTCCTTATGAGATGCTCTACGGCCGTAAGTGCCGTACTCCCCTTAAGGCTTTCAAAGACTCTCTCCGAGATGCCACCTTCAGTGAGCATCAGAATGTGCCCCAGTTTCTTCAAAACCTTCAACACATTCTAGAGAGAGTCCACCGTTTTGCCCATGATAATCTATTGAAAGCCCAGGAGAGAATGAAGACTCATTACGACCAGACCAGCAAAGTAAGAAAATTCAAGCCGGGAGACTTCGTCCTTGCATACTTCCCTATCCCAGGTTCACCTTTACAAAACAGGTTTTCAGGACCCTACCGCGTCAGAGTGCAGGAATAATAACAACTACGTAATAGAGACTCCAGATAGGCGGCGGAAGACCCAGCTGTGCCACGTCAATCTCCTGAAGCAATATAATGGTACTCCTCCCACTGTCCTAATTAACTATTCCACCTTCACAGAACCCTACATCCACAGTGAGACCTTCCCAGCTTCTCCTCCCGAAAGCACTGACAAGGAGTCAGCGCTTTCTAATTCCGAAATCCTTAATGATCTTCCCAAATGCTTTCAGGATAATAATCGTGCTCCTTTGCCCTATTCTAATTCCACAACCACCTCGTCAGATAAGCCCTTCATCCTCCATGTCGACGCCAGTGGTACCGACATTGGTGGTGTCGCGATACAGCAACGAGGCGAGAAGAATACACCTGTCAGCGAATACTGCTACAAGGAACTACGGAACAATTGGCAAGGAGCTACTCTTCCTCATCCTGAAGCTCCAGCACTTCACTCCACACCTGAAAAGTGCTCGGTCCACCATCAACACGGACCACACCACCCTACACCTCCTGCAGCACGCCCACTTCTCATCTCAATGTCTTCTACTATGGGCTTGCTAACTGCAGAAAATCCACCTGGAGACACGCTATACCAAGATTCCGACAACATCTTAGCCCATGATCTCTCCAGAGTTTATGAAATAGAAGCGACTCCATCCATTACTCCACCACATAACGACGTACTTCTTCCAGAACCGCAGGCTTCGGGGGAGAGTTGTGACGATAATCTCCTTCAAGAGATTGAGCCTGCTCTTCCCTCCAAAAATACGTCGCAACAAATATATATAACTACTATGGAAGAAATGTCCAACAACGACAACAACACCAGCAAGGTTTGCCAGAGCGCAAAACATATGCAGCCAAGAACACCTGCTCAGACTCAAACCGCCAAACTACCTGTCTTACTGCCGGCTCCCCGCTGATTGGTCGCCGGTCTGGCTGCAACTGCACTCGCCCCCCCATACTACTTGATGTCTGGGGCCGCCACGACCTCAGTCCTCAGAATATTCCGTGCTTTCACAGTTAACACTTCTCCCTGCTAGACGTAAGCTTTGGCGTACGTGTACTAAGAGAGGTGATAGCTTAAAGCCAATATTCCAGCACCTCTCATTACTTGTATATTGCAATTCTTGTTATTTTGCTCACTTGTCTTAACGTAACTTTTCATTGTCATTTAATTATTCTTATTATTTTGATTGATTGATTTTATTATACGAATTTGTTTGACCATTTTATTCATGTTTTATTTCTTTAACGTAATTAAAATTTCATTGTTAAAATTTACTTGTGTTTTGTGTGTCTTCTCCTTACCTTACCACAGACGAAGTTCCAGATTTTCTATTTTTTTTTAATACTATGTGACGAGGCCATACCCCTAGCTTTGAACAGCCGAACACCAACGCGTTACCGTCACACTGGCAAAAGGTTAAATATTCCCTGGCTCACTAATGGCATACTTAAAGCAATCAACAAGAAATATAAATATGAAAAAACTTAGGATTGGCCTAGTTGCAAAAGAAGTGGTTAAGAGGTACTCATCAGTGCTTACCAGTATAATAAGTATAAGCAAAGCATTCCTATTACGAGAATAGATTCAAAGAAGCGAAAGGCAACATGAAAAGCACATGGAGAGCCATCTCTAACATCCTAGGAGCTAAACAACATTTACATAATAAGATAAAAATCTCCAAGGATGGTTATACACCTGCAACAGGTCTTGAAACAGCAACTAAATTTATTAGCTTCTTTTCATCGATTGGTGCTAACCTTGCCCGAAAAATCCCAGAGACTCAGACACATGTTACCACACATCTTTCACACAGGTATACAAATTCTCTTCTCCTCTCTCCGGTCAGCCCTACAGATCTTGTGTCCATCATTCACTCGCTAAAAATCAAAGCTGGGAACATTAGTGAAATACCATCAATGGTATACAGATGTGCCTCCCTTGCCCTTGCATTACTGTTCAATAAATACCTAGAGTGTCATACCTTCCCTGATATCCTTAAAAAAGCAAGAGTAACGCCAGTTCATAAAGGAGGTAACGAGACAAACACAAATAATTACAGACCCATATCGAATCTACCCATATTATCAAAAATATTTGAAAAAATTCATTACAAACAGCTCTTCTCCTTTCTTGTAAACTTCAAAATACTAAGTCCCTGTCAGTTTGGCTTCCGCTCCCAAAAGAGTACCAATGATGCAATTGTTAGTCTGCTTGACTTAATCTACTCAGCCATTGACAAAAATGAGTTTCCGATTGGACTCTTCATTGACCTGAGAAAGGCCTTTGATACTGTTAACCATAACTACCTCTTACTTAAACTCCGCCACTATGGAATCCGTGACCTTGCCCTGGACTATATCAGATCCCATGTTAGTGACAGACACTAATGTGTAGCCATCAATGATATAACCTCTCCCACTCTACCATTAACCGTAGGGGTGCCACAGGGCAGCATCCTAGGACCCCTACTGTTCCTTATCAATGATCTCCCTAATGTCTCTAACATGCTTAAACCTATATTGTTTGTTGATGATACTACTCTCATCTACTCTGACCCCAACCCACTCATCTATATAAATAAATATGAAAATGTTCGTTTGTTCAAAATCTCTAATCTCGGAAAGTTCTTCACCGATTGCTTTTGAAATTTCACACAATGTTCCATTCGCATCCGGCCAGGTTTTTATACACATACTGCATAGATGTCACGTCTGTGACGGTAAAAAAAAAAAAAAAAAAACATGCTTTTCTGAAAAACTGTGTTTTTCGTGTGTTTTTCATGTCAGGAAAATCTTCGAAACCTCTTTACCGATTGCTTTGAAATTTTGACACAACGTTGCATTCGAATAGGGGCGTCTTTTTATATACCTACTATATAGATGCCACCCCTGTGACAGGTAAAAACATGAGTTTTTTTCAAAACAGCGCCATCTGTTGCACATAGCAGCAACATTCACGTTATACTAAATATGTCACGAATTCCATTTCAATGTTTCTGATTGCATTGATAATTTTTTTTTTCATAGATTTCGATTTATTTTATTTTTTATTGAATTATTTTGTGTGACATTGTGTTGGAAATGAGCGGTGTTGTTTACCATACCGTTCATTTCGTAAGTATAAGTATAGATGCCACACCTGTTACAGGTGTAGCAAGGAACAGGGAAGTGGAGGATAGTGGTGAGGACGAGGAGATGGGGGAGGGGGGGGGGGGGAAGAATGGTGCGAAGGAGACGGGGACGGGGGAAGTTGGGTATGGTGGGGAGGACGAAGGGACGGGGGAGTGGGGAATGGTCCAGTATAAATACACACACACACACACACACACACACACACACACACACACACACACACACACACACACACACACACACACACACACACACACCCACACACACACACACACACACACACACACTATTGAATAACTAGTAAGCTCACTCAAACCACAAGAAAGTGAAGAAAAACAGTACAAACAGCACCACTGAAAATAAGTGTTGAGTACATCGTGGTATTGTGAAATTGTGGAGCCGAAATTGTGGAGCCGGAGTGACCTCACCACTAGTGACCTCACCAGCTGTGACGCGGGACGCAGCAACCTCACATCTTGACCAGCCGCGTGGAGTACTTTCTCGCCTGTTTGTGCTGCAGATTGTGCAAGGTATTGAGGAGCGCCTTTTTGGCTAGATTGTTACTGCAATGACTAGATCAGGAAGGGGTTCAAGGTCAATCACAAGCAGGGATGAGGAGGAGGACAGATTTATAGACAAATTAATAGGGAAATTTGTAGAGAGAAGGAGCGATTGGATGGAGGATCTAATTCAAGGGATTAAAAGTGAGTTATTTCAGCAAATACAGGATGCGGTAGAGAGGCAGAAACAAGAACTTATGCTCTATGTTCAGGAAGAGATTAGGAAGGGAAGAGAGGACTGGGAGAGGGAATGTGCTCGTATCACAAACGAATTAGGAAGGATTAACAGCATGGCTAAGGACAGAGGATTAGTGGGAGATGGGTTAGAGACGGTGGTTGGGATGGAGAATCCCCAGGGGACAGGCTACCAGCATGACACTGAATTACTGAGGAGACGGTCTATTATAATACATGGATTATTCGAATCTGGGGCACCAACAAGACAAGAGAGAATAGAAACGGAAAAATACGAATTGCACGAGATATTGAGATGTATTGGAGCAGGAATGGCAGAACACGAGGTGGATATCAGCCGCCGGGTTGGACCTTACAATTGTACCAAGAATAGACCTGTTCTGGTGCAATTCTCCAATGAGGAGGCTGTGGAGTACATAATGAGGAACAAGCATTTACTCAGAGGAAGTGAAACCCATTACAATGTGTTTATAGAGAGGTTTATGACGAAAGATGAGCAAATAGTCCACAAGAATAGATGGCAACAACGACACCGAACTAGCCTCTCAGGTAGTCTCACCTCCCAGGTCACATCCCAGGTCACCTCCCAGGCCACCTCCCAGGTCACCTCCCAGGTCACCTCCCAGGTCGCATCCTCCCCAACTCAGCCCTCCTATACCTCCCCCCTGCCTCAGCCCCCCAAAACCCCCCTGTCCCTTCCACATTTGCACCTCCCCAACGATTCCCCTGCCCCTGCTACATCACACCTGTCAACGACCCCAGTGGGTCAAGCCATGCCCTCCCCAAACCCACCTTCCCATCCCCCCTCCCCAACTACCCCTTCCTACTCCCCTGCCCCTTCTACCCCATTGACTTCAATTCCATCTACTCCATCCCAGCTTCCACTGCACCCCTCTTCCACTCACCCCCAAACCCCACCCAACCCTCACCCCTCCTATGCACCTCCAGCCCACATTTAACCCCCTCACCTTGTGACCCCCTAACACCTTCCCCCATCTCCCTCTTCCCCTCTTCTACCCCCAAACCCCCACCTACCCCCGATTCCCCCCTAACTAATACACCCTCTCTTCCACTCCCAGCACCCATGCTCCATTCTCATCTCAGCCCTCTGCCCTCAGTATCCCTCTCCCTCCCAACCTCTCAACCTCTATCTGACTCTCAGTCTCACTCTATTTCTCAACCCCCCTATGCTATTCAGACCCCTAACTTTCAGACCCATTATGCCCTTCCTACCCCCCTAGATGCCCAGACCCCATTCGCCTACCAGGCACTCCCAGGCACCCCCTCACTCACCCCCACAGCCCCCACTTGCCCCCCAGACACCCCCCAGTTCCCCCCAGACCCCTGGTGAAAGGGGGAACTCTGACACCCGAGTTTCCAAGAAGAGTCTCAAGGTTTGGTACACCAATGCTGATGGGGTAGCCAATAAAGCAGAAGAGATAAAAGAAAGAGTTAGTGAGGCAGACCCAGACATAGTGGCAATAGTGGAAACTAAAATAAATGGCATGATCTCAGATGCAATCTTTCCAGAGGGGTACCAGGTGATAAGAAAAGAAAGGACACAGAGACAGGGAGGAGGAGTGGCACTACTAATAAAGCGGAAATGGAAGTTTGATGAGCTGGAAAATCCGGGTACCAATGAAAGCACGAGCTTCATACATGGAACTCTGACAGTGGATGGGAAGAAAATTGTAATCTTGATACTCTACAATCCCCCACCAAACAGTAGAAGGCCCAGGCAGCAGTACGAGGACAGCAACAAGACATGTATAGATGAACTGCAGAGGGCAGCAACTTTAGCGCATAGAATGAGAGCGAAGCTGCTGGTCATGGGGGACCTAAATCACGGAGAGATAGATTGGGAAACGAGGAATCCCCATGGCGGGGAGGAGACCTGGGGAGCGAAGCTGGTAGACGTTATTGACAGGAATTTCCTAACACAGCATGTGAAAGAAGATACTAGGGAAAGAGGAGGGGATACGCCCAGCCTATTAGATCTCTTTTTCACCCAGAATGTAGAAGACATTGAGCAGTTGGAACATGAAATACCACTAGGAGCTAGTGACCATTGTGTCCTAGTCTTTGACTACATGATGGAGCTTAAAATTGTGACCAAAGGACAAGAGGTCCGGGAAAGGAGACTTGATTACAGAAAAGGGGACTACAGAAGGATAAGGGACTACCTGGGAGAAGTGCAGTGGGAGGAAGAACTTAGAGGAAAAACAGTGCAAGGTATGATGAACCAAGTCATATTGAAATGCAAGGAGGCTGAAGAGAGATTTATTCCAACAATAAAGGAAAAAAGCAGGAGGGAATATAATAACCCATGGTTTAATAGACAGTGTCAGGAAGCAAAGGTGAGAAGCAGGAGGGAATGGAGGAAGTACAGAAGACAAAGGACAGAGGACAACAGGATTAGATGTAACAGAGCTAGGAATGATTACATTAACATAAGACGAGTGTCGGAAAGAAATTATGAGAACGATATTGCAGTCAAAGCGAAAAAGCAACCAAAATTACTACATAGCCATATAAGAAGGAAGATGTCGGTAAATGACCAAGTGACAAGACTGAGGAAAACAGAAGGGGCATATACAGAAAGCGACAAGGAAATCTGCGAGGTACTGAATGCAAAATTCCATGGAGTGTTCACAACCGAGCCTGAGCAGCTTCCATTGTTAGAAGAGATTACCCAAGATGAAAGACTGTCAGATATAGAGGTGACAGCAGAGGATGTAATGAAACAGTTGACAACACTGGATGCAAATAAAGCTGTTGGACCAGACAAAGTATCACCGTGGATACTTAAAGAGGCAGCGCAGGCTCTCAGCGTGCCTCTGGCAATGATCTTTAATGAGTCATTTATGTCGGGAGAATTGCCCAGTTGCTGGAAAGAGGCAAATGTCGTACCGATTTTCAAAAAAGGAGATAGGGAGGAGGCACTTAACTACAGACCCGTATCACTGACAAGCATCCCCTGCAAAATACTTGAAAGAATAATTAGGCTAAGACTTGTTGAGCACCTGGAGAGCATTGGGTTTGTAAACAAGCACCAACATGGGTTCTGGACAGGGAAATCATGCCTAACAAACCTTTTAGAATTCTATGATAAAGTAACAAGGATAAGGCAGGACAGAGAAGGCTGGGCAGACTGCATATTTCTTGACTGCCAAAAGGCCTTTGATACAGTACCGCACATGAGACTGCTATACAAACTTGAGAGGCAGGCAGGAGTAAGCGGAAAGGCCCTAGTATGGGTGAAGAACTACCTAACAGGAAGGAGCCAGAGGGTAATGGTAAGGGGCGAGAAGTCGGACTGGCGAACAGTAACAAGTGGAGTACCTCAAGGATCGGTGCTGGGACCAATCCTCTTTCTAATTTACGTAAATGATATGTTTACAGGAGTGGAATCATATCTGTCAATGTTTGCGGATGACGCAAAATTAATGAGAAGAGTTGTGACAGACGAGGATTGTAGGATCCTCCAAGAGGACTTAAACAGGCTGCAGAGATGGTCAGGGAAATGGCTACTGGAGTTTTACACCAGTAAATGTAAAGTTATGGAAATGGGATCAGGTGACAGGAGACCAAAGGGACAGTACACAATGAAGGGGAACAGCCTACCTGTAACGATTCGAGAAAGAGACCTGGGAGTGGATGTGACACCTAATCTAACTCCTGAGGCACATATAAATAGGATAACGACAGCAGCGTACTCTACACTGGCGAAAATTAGAACTTCATTCAGAAACCTAAATGAGGAGGCTTTTAGGGCGCTTTACACTGCCTACGTGAGACCAGTCTTAGAGTATGCCGCGCCATCATGGAGTCCCCACCTGAAGAACCACATTAGGAAACTGGAGAAGGTTCAGAGGTTTGCGACGAGGCTTGTCCCAGAGTTACGAGGGATGGGATATGAAGAGCGTCTGAAGGAACTGAACGTTACGACACTAGAGAAAAGAAGGAAGCGAGGAGATATGATAGGAATATATAAAATACTCAGGGGAATTGACAAAGTGGAAATAGATGAAATGTTCACACGTAATAATAACAGAACGAGGGACATGGGTGGAAACTGGAAACTCAGATGAGTCACAGAGATGTTAGGAAGTTTTCTTTTAGCGTGAGAGTAGTGGAAAAATGGAATGCACTTGGGGAACAGGTTGTGGAAGCAAATACTACTCATACTTTTAAAACTAGGTATGATAGGGAAATGGGACAGGAGTCATTGCTGTAAACAACCGATAGCTGGAAAGGCGGAATCCAAGAGTCAATGCTCGATCCTGCAAGCACAAATAGGTGAGTACACACACACACACACACACAGAGGGAAGGTAGGGGAGGAGGCGGAGTGGCCCTACTCATGAGAAGGGAATGGAGTTTTAAGGAGATGGCCATCCCGGGCTGTGAGGAGTTCAGAGACTACATAGCAGGCACCATAACAATGGGAGGACCAAGAATAGTAGTAGCAGTAATATACAACCCTCCACCAAATGACAGGAGACCCAGTCAAGAGTATGAAAACAACAACAAGGCAGTTAACACTATAATTGAGAGGGCAGCCTCTACTGCCTGTAGAAATAGATCCCACCTGCTCATCATGGGCGACTTCAATCACGGAAAGATTGACTGGGAGAACAAGGAACCGCATGGAGGCGAGGATACGTGGAGAGCCAAACTATTGGACGTGGTGACAAGCAACTTTTTAACCCAGCATGTCGGAGAACCCACAAGGATGAGAGGCAATGACGAACCAGCGAGACTCGACCTAGTCTTCACTCTGAACGACTCTGACATAAGAGAAATCGGTTTTGAGGACCCAGTAGGAATGAGCGACCACAGTGTACTGGTGTTTGAGTACTTGATTGAAGAAGGGTTATTGAACTCGAGGAGGGATACCGAAACCAAAAGGTTAGCATACCGAAAGGGAAACTATGAGGGGATAAGAAAATTCCTAACAGATATAGCATGGGAAACAGAGCTCAGGGGAAAGACGGCCCAAGATATGATGGATTACATCACGCAGAAGTGCAAGGACGCAGCAAACAAGTTTGTCCCAGTCCAAAAGGAAAACAGAGAAATGAAGATGAGAAACCCATGGTTTAATCAGAGATGTAGGCTAGCTAAGCAGCAAAGTAAAAGGGCATGGAGAAACTATAGGAATAACAGGTCACTGGAGAGCAGAGAAAGATACCAGAATGCCAGGAATGAATATGTCAGGATGAGAAGAGAGGCAGAAAGACAATACGAAAATGACATCGCAAGCAAGGCAAAGACTCAGCCTAAATTGTTGCATAGCCACATTAGGAGAAAAACAACAGTAAAGGAACAGGTTATGAGATTAAGGATAGGGGCGGAAGGATTCACTACAAATGACAAGGAAGTGTGTGAGGAATTGAATAAGAAATTCCAGGAGGTCTTCACCTTAGAGCAAGGAGAAATTCCAGAGGTAAGTGAGGGAATAGCTAACCAGGAACCACTGGAAGAGTTTGAGATTACCAGTGGGGAAGTAAGGAAGTGTTTACTAGAGTTGGACGTGACGAAGGCTATAGGCCCAGATGGAATCTCCCCTTGGGTTCTAAAGGAAGGAGCAAGAGAACTGTGCCTACCACTCTCCATAGTGTATAACAAATCACTGGCAACAGGGAAACTGCCAGATATTTGGAAAGCAGCTAACGTAGTCCCGATATACAAGAAAGGGGATAGACAGGAGGCACTGAACTACAGGCCAGTGTCCCTAACCTGCATACCATGCAAGCTGATGGAGAAGATTGTGCAAAAAAAACTAGTGGAGCATCTGGAGCGAAGGAACTTTGTAACACAGCATCAACATGGGTTCAGGGATGGCAGGTCCTGCCTCACAGGGTTACTTGAATTCTACGACCAGGCAACAAAAATAAGGCAAGAAAGAGAAGGGTGGGCAGACTGCATATTTTTGGATTGTCAGAAAGCCTTTGATACAGTGCCACACAAGAGGCTAGTGCGAAAATTTGGAGATGCAGGCTGGAGTGAGAGGGAAGGTACTCCGGTGGATAGAGGAGTACCTAAGCAACAGGAGACAACGAGTCTGTGTGAGGGGTGAGGTCTCAGATTGGCGAAACGTCACAAGTGGAGTCCCGCAGGGGTCAGTCCTTGGACCTATACTGTTTCTGGTATATGTAAATGATCTCCCAGAGGGTATAGATTCGTTCCTCTCAATGTTTGCCGACGATGCAAAAATTATGAGGAGGATTGAAACAGAGGATGATAGTAGGAGGCTACAAGATGACCTGGATAGACTGAGTGAATGGTCCAACAAATGGCTGTTGAAGTTCAACCCGAGTAAATGCAAAGTAATGAAACTAGGCAGTGGAAACAGGAGGCCAGGCACAGGATACAGAATAGGAGATGAAGTACTTAATGAAACAGACAGAGAGAAAGATCTAGGAGTTGATATCACACCAAACCTGTCTCCTGAAGCCCACATAAAGAGAATAACGTCTGCGGCATATGCGAGGCTGGCTAACATCAGAACGGCGTTCAGGAACCTGTGTAAGGAATCATTCAGAATCTTGTACACCACATATGTAAGACCAATCCTGGAGTATGCGGCCCCAGCATGGAGCCCGTACCTTGTCAAGCACAAGACGAAGCTGGAAAAAGTCCAAAGGTATGCTACTAGACTAGTCCCAGAACTAAGAGGCATGAGTTATGAGGAAAGGCTGCGGGAAATGCACCTTACGACACTGGAAAACAGAAGAGTAAGGGGGGACATGATCACAACCTACAAAATCCTCAGGGGAATCGACCGGGTAAACAAGGATGAACTATTCAACACTGGTGGGATGCGAACAAGGGGACACAGGTGGAAGCTGAGTACCCAAATGAGCCACAGAGACGTTAGAAAGAACTTTTTCAGTGTCAGAGTAGTTAGTAAATGGAATGCATTAGGAAGTGATGTGGTGGAGGCTGACTCCATACACAGTTTCAAATGTAGATATGATAGAGCCCAATAGGCTCAGGAATCTGTACACCAGTTGATTGACGGTTGAGAGGCGGGACCAAAGAGCCAGAGCTCAACCCACGCAAGCACAATTAGGTGAGTACAATTAGGTGAGTACACACACACACACACACACACATACACATACACATACACATACACATACACACACACACACACACACACACACACACACACACATACACACACACACACACACACACACACACACACATACACACACACGCACGCACGCACGCACGCACACACACACACATATTTCTTGACTGCCAAAAGGCCTTTGATACAGTACCGCACATGAGACTGCTATACAAACTTGAGAGGCAGGCAGGAGTAAGCGGATAGGCCCTAGTATGGGTGAAGAACTACCTAACAGGAAGGAGCCAGAGGGTAATGGTAAGGGGCGAAAAGTCGGACTGGCGAACAGTAACAAGTGGAGTACCTTAAGGATCGGTGCTGGGACCAATCCTCTTTCTAATTTACGTAAATGATATGTTTACAGGAGTGGAATCATACATGTCAATGTTTTCGGATGACGCAAAATTAATGAGAAGAGTTGTGACAGACGAGGATTGTAGGATCCTCCAAGAGGACTTAAACAGGCTGCAGAGATGGTCAGGGAAATGGCTACTGGAGTTTAACACCAGTAAATGTAAAGTTATGGAAATGGGATCAGGTGACAGGAGACCAAAGGGACAGTACACAATGAAGGGGAACAGCCTACCTGTAACAATTCGAGAAAGAGACCTGGGAGTGGATGTGACACCTAATCTAACTGCTGAGGCACATATAAATAGGATAACGACAGCAGCGTACTCTACACTGGCGAAAATTAGAACTTCATTCAGAAACCTAAATGAGGAGGCTTTTAGGGCGCTTTACACTGCCTACGTGAGACCAGTCTTAGAGTATGCCGCGCCATCATGGAGCCCCCACTTGAAGAAACACATAAAGAAACTGGAGAAGGTTCAGAGGTTTGCGACGAGGCTTGTCCCAGAGTTACGAGGGATGGGATATGAAGAGCGTCTGAAGGAACTGAACCTTACGACACTAGAGAAAAGAAGGGAGAGAGGAGATATGAGAGGGACATATAAAATACTCAGGGGAAGTGACAAAGTGGAAATAGATGAAATGTTCACACGTAATAATAACAGAACGAGGGGACATAGGTGGTAACTGGAAACTCAGATGAGTCACAGAGATGTTAGGAAGTTTTCTTTTAGCGTGAGAGGAGTGGAAAAATGGAATGCACTTGGGGAACAGGTTGTGGAAACAAATACTATTCATACTTTTAAAACTAGGTATGATAGGGAAATGGGGCAGGAGTCATTGCTGTAAACAACCGATAGCTGGAAAGGCGGGATCCAAGAGTCAATGCTCGATCCTGCAAGCACAAATAGGTGAGTACAAATAGGTGAGTACACACAACGACAGTGAACTGTCACACAACGATACAGTGACTGACTCCAGAGCTTTGTGCAGAAAGAGAAGAACCGACATCATCAATCTACCAGCACTTAGTGAATCACCTAGTGGGAGACAACGACGGATAACCATCATCATCATACATCGTCCTTACTCATCTGGTTGTGTGAGCGGGAGGAGACTGGTATGTACCCCTCTCTGGTCAATTAATCAGGTGTACAGTGTGAGGTAAAATATTATCAAATTCTTGTTCAGGATATCATATATATTTAAAATCTCAATGTGGCTCATTTAGGTAGAGGTAACGCTTAAGGGGACTCGTGACACATGCACACACGCACGCACGCACGCACGCACGCGCACGCACGCACGCACGCACGCGCACGCACGCACGCCCACGTACATATGCACGCACGCACATGCAAAAACGCACACACATAAGCACACACAAACGTTCAGTCAGGGAAGAAAGGATTAACACCTTTTGAGGAAAGAGCCAAGCCCCTACTATACCCCACCTCCTCTCTTACCCCCCATCTGACCTGACCTGACCTCACCTGGTCGCCACCACCGCCCCCCCCCACCTCCCAGTCCCCCGCATCCCCCTTACACATACTCTCCCCTTCTCTCTCCTCTCTCTCTCTCTCTCTCTCTCTCTCTCTCTCTATCTCTCTCTCTCTCTCTCTCTCTCTCTCTCTCTCTCTCTCTCTCCCTGCCTCCCTCCCTCTCCCTCCCTCTCTCTCTCTCTCTCTCTCTCTCTCTCTCTCTCTCTCTCTCTCTCTCTCTCTCTCTCTCTCTCTCTCTCTCTCTCTCCCTCCCCCTCTCTCCCTCCCTCTCTCTTTATCTCTCTCTCTCCCTCCCTCTCTCTCTCTCTCTATCTCTCTCTTTATCTCTCTCTCTCCCTCCCTCTCTCTTTATCTCTCTCTCTTCCTCCCTCTCTCTCTCTCTCTATCTCTCTCTTTATCTCTCTCTCTCTCTCTCTCCCTCTCTCCCTATCTCTCTCTCCCCCACTCCACTCTGCCCTTCTGACGTATCCTATCACGACACATCTAGGAACAGGGTTAAGCATGACAGCCAGAAGCAACAGGGGAACAGGGAAAAGTTCAGGCGACGAAATGAAGGAAATGTTCGCCCAGTTTCTGGAGGACATCAAGAGTGTGATGCAGGAAATGAAGAATGAAATAAGCAACCTAAAAAGAGAGCTGACAGCAGCAAAGGAGGAGATTAGAGCCCTCAAAGAGAACAGTCTCGATGCTGAGACTCAGATAACCACCCAGGGAGGTCGTGGTAATAGTACTTTGGAAGAGAACGCCACATTAAAAGCAACATTTGCAGAAATGCTAAAAAACAACAACTCTGAAGTAATGTCTGCAGTGATGGAGGTAGCCATGAAAGCAGCCACCTCACAGGAAGCGGCACGCTCTACTAGCCAGCTGCTGGAAAGGAAAAGAGCAGTGGTAGCTGTAGGTATTAAAGAGCAGGAAGGCTCGAATAGGAAAGAGTGGAATGATAAGGACAAAGCGGCAGTGAATGAAATACTGAAGGCACTAGACATGGAAGGGCCTGAGCATAGCATTGAGAAGGTTTTCAGGTTAGGCTGGTACAAAAAAGACCGAGACCGTGTGTTAAAGATAGTGTTCGCAAACGAGAATACAAAGGACACGATTCTAACAAAGAAAAGCCACCTGCAACATGTGGGGGAATTCAAAAAAGTATTCCTCCAGAGGGACATGAAGAAGGAGGAGAGGGCCATGGCGGAAGAAGCAAGGAAGAAGCGCAGGGCGAGAGGGGAAAACCAGGAAACCACAGCTCCCAACACATCACCCCCAGAGGCGAGGGGGAAACCCACAACCAGCTACCCAGTAACACCAGCGGGGAGGGCAACCCCACCACCCTCCTCTGCATAGAAAACCCCCTTTTCCTTCCTGTCCTCCCGCCCCGTTCACCCCATACCCTCCCTGTCCTTCCCCCTTCACTTGACCCCCCACCCCTCATCCCAGTATCCTCTGCAACCCTGGTATCCACCTCACAAATCCTCACACCCATGGCACAGCTTCCTCCACCAGCAGAACATTCACCAAGGAGGAGATTTGAGAAGGGACAGAAGAAAGTGAGCCTCAAGGCAATGTACACTAACATAGACGGTATTACAAATAAAGCAAATGAACTTGGAGAATGGGTACTAGAGGAAAACCCAAACATAATAGCTCTCACAGAAACAAAGCTGACGAAAACAATAACAAATGCAGTGTTCCCGCAGGACTATTATGTTATGAGGAAAGAGAGAAAAGGAAGAGGTGGTGGTAGTGTAGCTCTGCTGGTAAGAAAAGGCTGGGATTTTGAGGAGTTGGTTGTTCAGGGATGTGAAGGTTTCAGTGACTACATAATAGGAAAAATAACAACTGGAGGGCAACAAATTATAGTCGTAGTCATACATAATCCACCACCAAATGACAGAAGACCCAGACAGGAATATGATAGAAACAATATGGCCACCATTAACATAATGGAGAGAGCAGCTTCTGCTGCTAGCAGGAATGGATCTGGACTACTAATCATGAGATACTTCAACCATGGAAAGATAGATTGGGAGAACAGAGACCCGCATGGAGGACCAGAAACATGGAGAGCTAAGCTGCTGGACGTGGCAACAAGAAACTTTCTAAGCCAGCACATCAAGGATCCAACAAGAATGAGAGGAGAGGATGAACCAGCAATGCTTGATCTGATATTTACCCTAAATGAGTGGGATATAAGGGAAGTCAAGATGGAAGCGCCCTTGGGAAGGAGTGATCACAGTGTATTGAACTTTGAGTACCTGGTAGAGCTAGGAATTATCCCCCCCCCCCCCAAAAAAAAAAAAGAACTAGGAAACAAAAGGCTGGCATACCGAAAGGGAAATTATGAGGAGATGAGAAGCTTCCTAAGGAAAATACCTTGGGACACAGACCTCAGAGATAAGTCTGTACAAGATATGATGGACTATGTCACCCAAAAGTGTCAGGAGGCAGTAAGCAGGTACATCCCGGCCCAAAAGGTAAAATCCGAGGAGCAAAAGAAGAATCCATGGTATAATAGGGCATGTATGGAAGCAAAGGTACTGAACAAAAGGGCGTGGAGGAACTTCCGGAATAACAGAACACCAGAAAGCAGAGAGAGATACCAGAGAACCAGGAATGAGTATGTCAGGGTGAGAAGAGAAGCAGAGAAAAGTTATGAAAATGATATAGCAAACAAAGCCAAGACCGAACCAAAGCTACTCCACAGTCACATCAGAAGGAAAACAACAGTGAAAGAACAGGTAGTGAAACTTAGAACAGGCGAGGACAGGTATACAGAGAATGACAAAGAGGTGTGTGATGAACTCAACAAGAGGTTCCAAGAGGTCTTCACAACAGAACAAGGTGAGGTCACTGTGCTAGGAGAAAGGGAAGTAAACCAGGCGGCCTTGGAAGAGTTTGAAATTACGAGAGAGGAGGTCACGAGACACCTGCTGGACCAGGATGTTAGAAAGGCTGTTGGTCCAGACGGGATCTCGCCATGGGTACTGAAAGAGTGTGCAGAGGCACTTTGCTTACCACTCTCCATAGTGTACAGTAGGTCACTGGAGACGGGAGACCTACCAGAAATATGGAAGACGGCGAATGTGGTCCCAATATACAAAAAGGGCGACAGGCAAGAGGCACTGAACTACAGGCCAGTGTCCTTAACTTGTATACCATGCAAGGTGATGGAGAAGATCGTGAGAAAAAACCTGGTAGCACATCTGGAGAGAAGGGACTTCGTGACAAATCGACAACATGGGTTCAGGGAGGGTAAATCTTGCCTGACTGGCTTATTAGAATTCTATGACCAGGTCACACAGATTAAGCAAGAAAGAGAGGGCTGGGCGGACTGCATTTTCTTGGATTGTCGGAAACCCTTTGACACAGTACTGCATAAGAGGCTGGTACATAAGCTGGAGAGACAGGCAGGTGTAGCTGGTAAGCAGTGCTCCAGTGGATAAGGGAGTACCTAAGCAATAGGAAGCAGAGAGTTACGGTGAGGGGTGAGACCTCCGATTGGCGTGAAGTCACCAGTGGAGTCCCACAGGGCTCTGTACTCGGTCCTATCTTGTTTCTGATATATGTAAATGATCTCCCGGAGGGTATAGATTCGTTTCTCTCAATGTTTGCGGACGATGCCAAAATTATGAGAAGGATTAAGACAGAAGAGGACTGTTTGAGGCTTCAAGAAGACCTAGACAAACTGCAGGAATGGTCGAACAAGTGGTTGTTAGAGTTTAACCCAACCAAATGTAATATAATGAAGATAGGTGCAGGGAGCAGGAGGCCAAATACGAGGTATTATCTGGGAGAGGAAATTCTTCAGGAGTCAGAGAAAGAAAAAGACTTGGGAGTTGATATCACGCCAGATCTGTCTCCTGCAGCACATATCAAGAGGATAACATCAGTGGCATATGCCAGGCTGGCCAACATACGAACGGCATTCAGAAATTTGTGTAAAGAATCATTCAGAACTTTGTATACCACATATGTCAGGCCAATCCTGGAGTATGCGGCTCCAGCATGGAGTCCATATCTAGTCAAGCATAAGACTAAAATGGAAAAGGTTCAAAGGTTTGCCACCAGACTAGTACCCGAGCTGAGAGGTATGAGCTACGAGGAGAGACTACGGGAATTAAACCTCACTTCGCTGGAAGACAGAAGAGTTAAGGGGGACATGATCACCACATTCAAGATTCTCAAGGGAATTGATAGGGTAGATAAAGACAGGCTATTTAACACAAGGGGCACACGCACAAGGGGACACAGGTGGAAACTGAGCGCCCAAATGAGCCACAGAGATATTAGAAAGAACTTTTTTAGTGTCAGAGTGGTTGACAAATGGAATGCATTAGGAAGTGATGTGGTGGAGGCTGACTCCATACACAGCTTCAAGTGTAGATATGATAGAGCCCAATAGGCTCAGGAACCTGTACACCTGTTGATTGACGGTTGAGAGGCGGGACCAAAGAGCCAGAGCTCAACCCCACGCAAGCTCAACTAGGTGAGTACACACACACACACACACACACACACACACACACACACACACACACACACACATATAACTGAAAACTCACACCCCAGAAGTGACTCGAACCCATACTGCCAGAAGCACTCTGCAACTGATGTACAGGATCCCTTAACCACTCAACCAACACGACTGGACAAAAGAGGATGGTAGCCGAGGCTAGTTCCCCATCCTCCCGCCGGCCTCGCGGAGGAGGAATTAGCCTCGGCTACCATCCTCTTTTGTACGGTCGTGATAGTCGAGTGGTTAAGGGATCCTGTACATCAGTTGCAGAGTGCTTCTGGCAGTATGGGTTCGAGTCACTTCTGGGGTGTGAGTTTTCAGTTATATATATATGTGTGTACTTACCTAGTTGTACTCACCTAGTTTTGCTTGCGTGGGTTGAGTCTGGCTCTTTGGTCTCGCCTCTCAACTGTCAATCAACAGGTGTACAGGTTCCTGAGCCTATTGGGCTCTATCATATCTGCACTTGAAGCTGTGTATGGAGTCAGCCTCCACCACATCACTTCCTAATGCATTCCATTTGTCAACCACTCTGACACTAAAAAAGTTCTTTCTAATATCTCTGTGGCTCATTTGGGCACTCAGTTTCCACCTGTGTCCCCTAGTGCGTGTGCCCCTTGTGCTAAACAGCCTGTCTTTATCAACCCTGTCGATCCCTTTGAGAATCTTGAATGTGGTGATCATGTCCCCCCTAACTCTTCTGTCTTCCAACGAAGTGAGGTTTAATTCCCGTAGTCTCTCCTCGTAGCTCATACCTCTCAGCTCGGGTACTAGTCTGGTGGCAAACCTTTGAACCTTTTCCATTTTAGTCTTATGCTTGACTAGATATGGACTCCATGCTGGAGCCGCATACTCCAGGATTGGTCTGACATATGTGGTATATATTGTTCTGAAAGATTCCTTACACAAGTTTCTAAAGGCCGTTCTTATGTTAGCCAACCTTGCATATGCTGCTGCTGTTATCCTCTTGATATGAACTTCAGGGGACAGGTCTGGTGTGATATCAACACCCAGGTCTTTCTCTCTCTCTCTGACTCTTTTAGTATTTCATCTCCCAAATGGTACCTTGTATCTGGTCTCCTGCTTCCTACCCCTATCTTCATTACATTACATTTGCTTGGGTTAAACTCTAACAGCCATTTGTTCGACCATTCCTGCAGCTTGTCCAGGTCTTCTTGAAGCCTCAAGCTGTCCTCCTCTATCTTAATCCTTCTCATAATTTTGGCGTCGTCAGCAAACATTGAGAGGAATGAGTCTATACCCTCTGGGAGATCATTTACGTATATCAGAAACAGGATAGGTCCAAGTACAGAGCCCTGTGGGACTCCACTGGTGACTTCACGCCAGTCTGAGGTCTCACCCCTCACTGTAACTCTCTGCTTCCTATTGTTTAGGTGCTCCCTTATCCCATGGAGCGCCCTACCAGTTACTCCTGCCTGTTTCTCCAGCTTATGCATCATCCTTTTAGGGGGTACTGTGTCAAAGGCTTTCCGACAGTCCAAAAAAATGCAGTCCGCCCACCCTTCTCTTTCTTGTTTAATCTTTGTCACCTGATCATAGAATTCTATCAAGCCTGTAAGGCAAGATTTACCCTCCCTGAACCCATGTTGATGGGTTGTCACGAAGTCTCTTCTCTCCAGATGTGTTACTAGGTTTTTTTCTCACAATCTTCTCCATCACCTTGCATGGTATTCAAGTTAAGGACACTGGCCTGTAGTTCAGTGCCTCTTGTCTGTCACCCTTTTTGTATATTGGTACTACATTAGCAGTCTTCCATATTTCTGGTAGATCTCCCGTTTCCAGTGACCTACTATACACTATGGAGAGTGGTAAGCAAAGTGCTCCTGCACACTCTTTCAATACCCATGGCGAGATTCCATCCATGGCGAGTGTGTGTGTGTGTGTGTGTGTGTGTGTGTGTGTGTGTGTGTGTGTGTGTGTGTGTGTGTGTGTGTGTGCGTGCGTGCGTGCGTGCGTGCGTGCGTGTGTGTGTGTGTGTGTATGTGTGTATTTATGCTGGACCATTCCCCACTCCCCCGTCCCTTCGTCCTCCCCACCATACCCAACTTCCCCCGTCCCCTTCTCCTTCGCACCATTCTCCCCCCCTCCCCCATCTCCTCGTCCTCCCCACTATTCTCCACTCCCCCACCCTCTCATCCCCAACATCACCCACACCCACGTCCACTCTTCCTCCCCACCTTTACCCCCACCCCGTCCCCTCATCCTCCCTAGCATTCCCCACTCACTCATCCGATGTGTTCCCAAATGATCTGATGTTCCCATCAAAAAAATAGGAACATCAAATGATTTGATGTTACATAACTGAAAAATAAGTAGAACAGTTAAAAATACAAAATGGAAAACAATTAAAAAAATAAAAAATAAATTATACTCACAAAATGAACGGTAAGGTAAACAACACTGCTCACTTCCAATGCAATGTCACAAAAAATAATTAAATCAAAATGAAAATCAATCGAAATCTATGAAAATTCCATTTATCAATGCAATTGTAAACATTGAAATTAAATTGTATGATATTTAGTATAGCGTATGTTGCTATTATGTGAGCAACAGATGGCACTGTTTTTCCAAACAAGCATGTTTTTACCTGTCACAGGTGTGGCATGTATATAGTAGGTGTATAAAAACAGGCACCTATTCGAATGCAACGTTGTGTTAAAACTTTAAAGCAATCGATAAAGAGGTTTTGGAGATTTCCCTCACATGAAAACTCACTTGAAAAACATAGTTTAAAGAAAACATGTTTTTACCTGTCACAGACGAGACATATGTATAGTATGTATATAAAAACTCACTTGTATGCAAATGGGACGTTGTTTAAAAAAATTCCAAGCAATCGGTGAAGAACTTTCGGGGATTAGCTATTTTGAACAATTTACATTTTTATTTCTATAGATTGTCTTCTTACCAGTAAGGTAAGAAAGGGGTTATTGTGTGGATCAGAGATAAATAGGGGTTTTCACTAAATTCTCAAATTGTATGGCGAAGTTACATATTTTTTAAATGCCGTTTGCAGACTCATATTTTGATATCAATATGGACTTTACCTTTGGAGAAGAGCTTTAGGAATGGGTAAAATTTCATGGTTTGTGAACTTTAGAATGGCGATTCCGGACTCTGCCAGATCTTTCAGTCATTGTGGACTCTGACTTTTGAGAAGAGTTTTTCGACTTTGCCATTTGCCAGCCCAGTTATTAGTTTTACTGAAGGCAAAATGATAGTTCATTGACTTATTTTTTTGGTTCATGCTGAGAAATTACCCCCCCCCCCCTCCCCCCCCACTCTGGTTATGTAACGTCACCACTCACAATGTTCACAACTTACCAGCCACTCTTAATTAAGCTGTCTAGTGTACCAAAGTTATTGGGTGATCTTTGCTTAGTGACACCTAGCTGCTATGGCTTGTGCCTTGTATCAACTTACTTGAGTGTTACTTGGTTGTTGGTGTATGTATATAGACTTTTTTTTTTTTTTTTTTTTTGAGATATATACAAGAGTTGTTACATTCTTGTACAGCCACTAGTACGCGTAGCGTTTCGGGCAGGTCCCTGGAATACGATCCCCGCCGCGAAGAATCGTTTTTTCATCCAAGTACACATTTTACTGTTGCGTTAAACAGAGGCTACAGTTTAGGAATTGCGCCCAGTAAATCCTTCCCGGCCAGTATACGAACCCATGACATAGCGCTCGCGGAACGCCAGGCGAGTGTCTTACCACTACACCACGGAGACATTGTAAATAAGCTGTCATATAGATAAGTTCGACCCAGTAAATGGTGGATTTTACTTTCACTCAATCCTAGGCATTTTGAATTTACATAGTTGAGGCCAGGAGGTTCACCGATTTATGAGGTAAAGTTCTACTCCAAGAGCCTTGCTAGGGAGCAAGACATGACAAGTACTTCTCCCACTATTTACTCAGCTAATAACTATTGCTAATTACTATTGGGTTGGCTCAAGGTATCAGTACACAATGCTTTTAGCAATAAATTTGTGTTAGAACCCATTAGTCCATTTTCTAGCCTGCCGAAGTAGTTGGAGGGTAATGACCTAGTGACAGGAGGTACCTGTATGCTTGTCTAGAGACGAGGGTTGCTCAGGACCCTACACCCGGCGGGCCACCATTGGGTCATTGTTGCTGAAGTTGCATGACTCACCATCTGGAGTCCGACCCTGTCTCTCCACTTGAGATAAAGTGATCCTTGACGGTTGTCGTGCATATTGTGATCCTGTCAACTGACCTCTTGCGGAGTGACCACCACCGGTGTTGGTGCTGTTGCATCCAATTACAGGTTATTGCAGAAAGTATCAATCAACACCCTTATTGATACATAGATTAATATATAGCGGGATACATACATAGATATATAGATAGATTCTCTGTATTTCATATGTTCATTACTTAAGAATAAAGTTCACAAATTACATCTCTAAGTTCATTTCACAGTTTTATTATTGTGTGACACTGAGAGGCAAGTCGTTGAGCCTGTTGTGGGGTTTTATGCCTCCACTTACTTCCCTCAGGTAACTCTTTATGCTGTATGTAAATTAAAACATAGCTCAGAAATAACTATAACTATAGTAATAACTATCATTAAAAACAGCATGCTACAATTTTTTCTCTAGACATCGGCTATAAACAAATACCAGTTTAACACAGCTGGTTGTGCCAGTGTAGACTCCTTCATGTAGGATGACGGGAAGAGAGTGACCGTTGTAGTAGCTGGTCGCTGTCCGTCGATATCTTCCAAGGAGTTTCAAATTTAATTTTATTATGAAACAATTTTATGATTACAGCAAAACACAAGTCAAGATCCGCGCTCGTTGTTCAATCCACAAACCGTAATAAATATAGTTGATTGTTAATCAGGAATATTTCTGTTAATGAATATTATTTAGTGAGAACAATTCTAAATAATTGCAGTTGAATTTAATATCATTTAATTGATATAGTAAAGATGAATTTACTTAATTTGGGATAAAAATCCCAGTGTAACCCAAAACTTGGAGAAAATAGTTAATGAATTAGGCAAATGAATCTTCGTAAATTTCAATTAAGCAATCACAACTATTTTTGGTAACAGGTTCGCGGGTGTTCTGGTCGACGTGTTTAGCTAAGCCTATACTCGTAAGTCAGGCGCGGGCCCAGTATTTGGTGGGTGTTGAGCTGGGAACACATAGCGTCAGGCCCAGCAAGTGTAATTTACAGCACTGTTTAATGTTTATAGCGCATTGTGTCAGTTCTTAATGGGTTTATTTAGCCTCTGGAACACCACTGGTTAATGCTGTAAGGGATCTAAAGCTAGCAGTTCCGAGAAAAGTTATGAAACACTGTGTGGCCCGTAAGGTGAAGCCGCCAGCTTGTCGCAGCTTCTTGTTCATGAACCAGTGATGGCCACTCTCCCATCTCCCCAGGTGAGCTTCCAGGGGGAAATTTAATTTAATTCAAATTCAGTTTAATCAGTAATTATTCACTAATATGTTTGTTGGTGTTAATAAATGTCATAGCACTAAACTAAGATGCTTTATGTAAGCTGTAATTAAAATGATTTACTTTGTGTCAATAATAACCCATCGTTCCTAGCTTTCCATAGTAGGCTGGCACTCGTCAGGAGAAAGCCTTCAGGAGACCAAAGAAGGAGCCCACTACAGGGACACTACATTAGCATATTTGTACTGATAAAGCTGTGGATATTTTCCACACTTGCCAACATTTTCAAAGCCAGAGTACAAGTGAATAGAATTTGGTTGCTTTTGTTGTTTTAGATTCCGATACGCGGAACAAAAAGTTGCAAGTAGCACGGGTTATGGTGAACCCCGTACTGGACTTACCTGGCACAGGAACGAACAATTTGGCTGGAGCATTACCAAGAGTGAGGCGGGGTGTCGCACGGGCCAATATATCCACTGCAGAGTACACATATGTTTCAATGATGATTGAAGCAGTACGTTGGCTGCTCCTTATTGGTCTGGAAGATGGCAGAGTGTAACCTGGTGTTAGTGGTTGAGTTTGTATGATGTTCAGTGTCTCGCCAATGGCCAGTTTTCTGCTATCATTGTGTCTGTTGATTATGTTAGTGTTGTTTGTCAGGATATGTCAGGTGATGGTCTGATGGTGTGTAGAGACCATATGTGTCATGATGGCACCTTTACGCTCCTTCCTTGTTACGCACCTTCTTCTCCAAGGAACAGTGATCTCAAGTGTGAAGTAAGAAGTAGCCACAGAAAGATGAGAGCCATGAATAGTTCCAATTAGGTCGTCCACTAATTAATTCCTTATAGAGTTTATCATGTCCAAGTATGAGGAACACTGAGGCAAGAGGACTTGTTTATTAGGCATTCAGTTTGTGAAAGTGAACAATGTATATCTACGAAATATATATATAAAAAAAAAGGAAATTGTGATACTCTTCAGCACTCATGAGCCACAGAAAAGGGCGTCTGAACCTTGAGATGGTAAGAGACACTAACACCGATGAATGAACGTACCGAAGAAATTGCCAACTCTTGAGTTTTCTAGCGACTTTGCCGAATTCTGTTTATAGTTTTTAACTTATTTGGACAGCAAGCACGTCGGATGATGCCATGAGTTGAAAGGGAAGATAAACGAGAAAGTAACATGATATGTTCAATACTTACGTAAATGTGTACTAATGAGACCAACCAAAATATAAATATTCAGAGTCTAATGAGAGAAATCAAATTATTGTTGACTTTTGCAATAATCACTCACCTAATAATGATATAGCAGAAATGCCACCACCGAGAAGAGAAAGGGCCACAGGTAGTGGGGACATCTTCCTTCCCCCCAGCAGGTATTCCTGTGTGGACGTCTTGTGTCTACTCTTGATGGCGCTGTACAAGCCGATGCCAATAGACACTACCAACATGAGGCTGAACACTGCATAGTCCACCGTTGAGAACTTTGTCTCAGATTCGCCTCTTGAGGCTGTCACTGATTTCTCATAACCAGACATCTTCTGAAACAAAAGCAAATTTTATAAATTTTCAAAACTTCACATTGAGTAAAAGCAGCCCGTCTCCCTAACAAAGACCAAAGGTGATTCCATGCACCTGCCAAACCCCCTGTTTATGAATGAAAAACGGTTTACACACGACTCAACAGATTTCCTTCGAACACATCATGAACAAGTGCTTCACTGACGAATTTTGTTCGAACCACAACGTTGTAAATGCTTCACCCACGTACTGAAAGTACAAATAATCGCCAACAGAACCTAAACTCCTTACCTAACCTATGCCTATACATGTACAATATGCAAATTATTATATTAATATATATTTGAGAAAATTCCTTTTTTGACTGAACAGAATGTTAAAATTTATGAATACGTCTGTGGGGACGTCCGCTGGATGTAATGGACTCGAGTCGAGGACGGGTTAAGTAAAACAGAACTAATTAAACCAGCATAAAGTCAGGATATGATATAAAGATGATGAACGTAGACCTCACTGTTCTCTATTATTTATACTATATCAGTAGCCCAGGTTCGAGCCCCGGAAGTTGTCATAGAGTGAACGCGGTAATGTTACTTGGAATCTGTGACTATGGGAAATATTTCCCTCCTATAAACATAAATAGCAAAATAATAAATTTATCTAATAATATTTAACGATGAGGACTCGTCCTCTTTTCTTAAATCACAATATTCACTCAAATGCGAAATGATACCAGATTCTTCCTACTAAGGTAGGATTCTAAAGATACTAAGGATAATTATAAGGATAAGGTACTAAGAATAATTATGCCAAAACCTTCCTACTTTAACACCAGACGATTGAGCTATTAAAATCTCTTTGTTGATTCTCATTATTAATTCAATGTGGCTGAAATCAGGGTTGGGACTTTACAGGTCTATTAAATTATTAAAATAAAGTTAATTTTATGACCAGTAATAATTTATTAGCAACTCCCGATTTAATAATAAGTCACTTGCTTTACCCATGAGCGCGGGTTGACGAGGGACGCCGTCCTGCACCACGTCAGCTCCCTGTTACCACACGCCTTGACAAACTCCTCACCTGTTGGACATTTACGCCTAAGGTAGCAGTTGACGGCCGTTTTTGTTTCCCCTTTTTTATATAACAATAAATACAATTAAAAGCAAGGTACCGATACCATAACAGAATCAAAACTTCACAGGATTGATTACCACCAACAAACAGCATACTTACTAGTAAACAAGACACCAAACAATACATAAGGTTACAAACACCGAAACAGAAATAGTCAATCACCAGGGTAAGGGGTTACCTCTTGGCCGCCAGGGGGTTCGGACGTGCTCGCCTGACCTGCCAGTTGCTGCCTGGTGTTGCGAGGGGGCGGGTGCAGTTTGAGGTGTGGAGCGCCTGCTAGCCGGGGATCTGGCTGGTGGTATGGCTGTAGCTGGTGATGCCCGTGTTCGGCGGGTAGATCTCGCCTACCCGTGTGGCGGTGTCGTTTACCACTTCGCTGCTTTACCAGGAGTTTGTGGCACGCTGGGATGCACTCTCGCTTCCTATTCCTGCTTCGGCTGTGACTGTGGATATCTCGGATCCCTGGGGGCCCTTGACATTTGTGAGTGTTCACGGAGTGCCGGTGACCTTCCCCAAGGCGGAGCTTATGTCGGTCTTTACGCGGTATGGTGTGGTGGTGAAGCACCGGTTCACCACGGGCCGGCTGAAAAGGGTCCGTCTGGGCGCTCGTACGCTCGTCATGCGGGTCACGAGCCCTATTCCTTCCAGGGTTTCGTTTCGTGGGCTCTCTCTGCGGATATTTTATCAGGGTCAGACACGAACCTGTTTCTGGTTTGGCGCTGAGAGCCACGTGGCGGCCAGCTGCGACGCTCCTCGTATTGAGGCCCCTTCAGTTTTCCTGGAGGATGACTTTCCCCTCTTGTCTGTGCGTGGGGTTTCCCCGGCGGATCCTCGCTGTCCTAGTGCCTGGTGTGATTCCTGCGGCGGTTCCGGCAAGCGTTCCGTTTGGCCCTGGTGTGTCTGCCCCACCGGTGAGCTCTGAGGACCTGGGGGCACCTGCTTCGGATCTTCGACGTTTGGTGGTTGCAGAGGTGCATCCGCAGCTGGTTGCTTCCGTGGAGGCATTGGATGGTGCTGTAGGGTGGTGCCTGCTTCTAATGCGGACGGACATGTGCTTCCCGGGGCTGTCGGGGTGGTGGTGTGTCCCCGCCCTCTGCCTCGTCGCCTCCGGTAGTTTCCTCGTTCCCACGTGGCTCTTCTCCTGCGCCGGTTCCGTCGTCCCCGCTGGATACCTCCCGGGTGTTGGAGTCTACCCTTCCGCCTGCTGTGTCTCTTTCTTCTCCGATTCCAGTCTCCTTGAATGGTAGTGACTTTTTGCCCTGCGTTGTTGAGGCTGCTGTTCTGCGTGATTGTGCTGCCCCGGCTTTGGGGCCGCCTGCCGATGGTTCTTCTGGGGCACCCCTTGCTGGGGGTGACAGTTCCGACGATCAGCGGCCTCTTTTCAAGCGCCGTCGTTTGGCTCAGGATACGTCACCTCGCCGGACGTGGGCAAAGGAGCGTGATGCAATGGATGATGATGCTGTGGGCGTCGCTGTGTTGCCTCCTGTGGTGCCTTTTGTGTTGGACACTGTGCCTCCTGCTGATGGCTCCCCTCAGTGGGCGGTTGCCCCTGGTGATCGCGACCTCGTAGTGGTGTTGTCGAAGGATGTGCGACGGGGGGGCCTCTGCTCCTGTTCCGGTTGGTGGGGGCACTGGGGCCCCTGCGGAGCCACCCTCCGCGGGGCTCAGTGCGGTGCCTGGCGTCGAACAGAGTGAGCGCCCTAGTGGGCGGGCCGGTGTGCGGCCCGCCGTGCAGCCCGATGTGCTTCCCAGTGTGCGGCCCTGTGACCAGCTTCCTTGGGTTGTTGTTGTTATAGATTCAGCTACTCGGAACAAGTTCCAAGCAGCACGGGCTATGGCGAGCCCGTAACTTACCTGGCACAGGAGCGGGGCAAGTAGCACGGGCTATGGTTAGCCCTACTTCCTAGGGGGAAACCCATCCTTTTCATCCTCCTGCCCGGTGAGGTGATCGACAGATCTAAGGCAATTTTGTCTTTTGAGTGTGATGACCTGGTGCGTCCTGTTCCCTGGTGCCCATCTACCATCTGGGTTCCGCGGGCGCAGTGTTTCATCTTGGGCGTGCCGAATTCGATGCCTTGGCCTACTGCGACTCCTGGATGTCCGATTCCTGTAGGTGATCAACTTGTTTGGGAGGCTTATTGCTTACCGTTTCCAGCTCGGGAGTACCCGGAGAAGTATGAGTGGTTGATTTCTACCTGTGTTGTGCGTGATGTTTTCCCAGTGCCTGCGTCCACAGATGGGTTTCCTTGTCTGTGCGTGTGGGTGGTATGGGTCTTGTCCCTGACCCCTGCGTGGCCTGTTTTGTTGTGTTGCGATTTGTTTTGTGCTTTGCCTTTGGTATGGATGTTTGTGTTGTGGTTGTGTACGTCGCTTGTGTGCGTGTGATTATTTTCTTGTCCTGGTAATTGTTTTTTTCTTTGTACATATTTTATGTTATTTATGTTATTAATGTTCTAGTATGTAGTTTTTGGGTTTCATGTTACTTGTGCCCTCATTTGTGTCTGGTTCTGCTCCATTGTGTGCGGGGTCGGACTGCCCGTGCTTGTGTTTTAATTTCCCCACCCTTTTCTGTTTTAGGGGTGGTTGGCTTTCTGTACTTTTCTTATAAATTTTTGTGTATTTTTTCTT
Organism: Procambarus clarkii; assembly: GCF_040958095.1. NCBI lineage: Eukaryota > Metazoa > Arthropoda > Malacostraca > Decapoda > Cambaridae > Procambarus > Procambarus clarkii. Next base: position 438,801 of record NW_027189156.1, on the reverse strand, counting down.
GTACGTTTTTGTTATTGTCCTTATGTCATTTATTTGTTGTGTATTTTATGCAATTTCTTTGCTTGTGTCGTGTGTGTTTTCCTGTGTCCCTTTGTATGTATTTTTTTTTTGTTTCCTGTTTGCTATTTGCACGATTGTTTTGTTGTTTTGAACTTGTTCCCTGTTTTCTTTCGGGGTGGTTTGGATGTGTGTGGGTGTGTTTCTTTCCTGGCTCCTGCGTGGGCCTCTTCTTTTGCTTTGTACCAAATTTATTATTATGTCTTTTTGTTGGTGTGAGGCACATGCCTTTTGCGTGTTATTGTGCTCCTCTGTATTTGTCTTTATGTTCATGTTTTGTTAATGTTCTTTTTGCTTTTTATATGATGTATTTTGTCTATTTCTTGTGCCATGTGTTTTTTTTGTTATTTTTCTGTTCTCTCCTTGTTATGTGATTTGTACTTTCGTTTTTTATATCAATAAAAAAAATTACCACGGTAATACCTGAGCACGCACCAGGGTAATACCTGAGCACGCACCAGGGTAATACCTGAGCACGCACCAGGGTACAACCCATGCACGCATAGAGTAAGGATTGGCGAGTAAGGGTTACTGAAGACAGTGATGTGCCTACAGTGAAGTGCTGCTAGCAAGCTGCTAGAGGCTTTTGCCAGGGGGTTAGATGCCCTTGTATAAGTTTGTTGGGGACCCCAGTCCGCGTGTTGCTGATGCCCTCTGCCAGCGAGTAGCTGGAGAGCGCAGATTGGGTGTAGGCACATTGTGATGCTGTGTGGTTGGATTGGCCCACGTAGAAGGTGAACTCGCCAGTATTTGCCAGTGGACAAGGTATTGGAACTGTTTTAACACTGGAGTTGACGAACACTGCTGATGTATGTGTGTCCTGTGTGAAAGACACAATTGTAAATAAGTGTAGTTATAATCTACTTATGTATATATATATATATATATATATATATATATATATATATATATATATATATATATATATATATATATATATATATATATATATATATATATGTATATATGTATATATGTATATATATGTATATATATTTAATTGTGAAGGTGGATATATTGGTGAAGGAAAGCATGTATTGTTTATCCCCTCCCCCCCCCCTTATATCTTACTTGCGCTATACAGTCAGTTCTTGAAAGCTTACTACCGACTTGGGGTCGGATACACTAAAAGTGACTGTAACAGGGGTACACTGTGAATCTTCACCGGCACAAATGGCACCACACACCAGGGTGGCCCTGGTGTGTGGTTCCCCTATTTAAGGGCCCTATAGTTGGAGACGAATCCGCACACAACGGCCGGTCGGTAGATGCACATGTGCTCCACCGGCTTTGCTCCAGCATTCCGGACACTTCATACAGATAGGCGCTACATCTTGCAGGCTGAAACATGGTACAACATCACCAGCCAACTTTTCCGCAGAATCATCCTAGGTTCAGAGGGGTGGAAAATTCCCTTCCCGGAAGATATTGACACCAGCAGCCGCCTCCCTGCTGCAAGCCGCCATGTAACTAAATGACCTTGAAGACCTCACATATAACAGGTACGAGGCTGACCAGAATACATACATCGGAGAGTAAACCCCATCAAGGAACACGAAGACGGTATATCCGGCGTCAGGGACATGCCAGCGTCCTCGTGGCAGCAAGCATTCCCTTACAATAACCAGCGGAAACTTTATCACACCTCATGCTTAACACCTTCCCAAACTGTCCAAACAGTCTGGTTAACAGCCCATCCGTCATTTCAAATGGTTCACCACGCACCGCCCGTATCAAAGTCACACTCAAGTTTACCACTCGTCCCGTACGAGCGCCATCTGGCATAGGGAACGAGCAACCCTCACACTGATCAAGGAACTGCCGAAATACATCTGTTCGCACAAATTTCACCACCACTCGACAGTCTTGAATGATCTGCACTCCAACCTGGTCGGTCAAAATCACTCTAGCACCTCCACCAGCACAATACCAAACCCTGTGTTTTTTTTAAGTCCAACCGAAGACGTTCGCTTATGAGAAGGCGTAGAAGACCCCTTTATAAAGCAAAAACGTACCTTGCATAAGCAGGGTACCACACAGGTCACGGGACTGACACCCAACCATCGACTCCGTGCTTGGACAACCATCGTATGGGTTCGAGTCACTTCTGGGGTGTGAGTTTTCAGTCGCATATAGTCCTGGGGACCATTTAGGCTTGTTCGCATTTGTGTTCCTCACATGTGCCCCAAAGAATGAGGTGATTTAATAAAATGCTATGCCCAAGATTACCATCTGAGTGCCGGCGGGGAAGTGGTTCAAATAGCTTCGGCTATCACTTCCTTATGCCCGGTCGTGATGGTCAAGCGAATTAAGGCGTCCTGTAGTTACCAGTTGCGTTGCTCCTGGGAGTATGAGTTCGAGTCACTTCTGTGGTGCGAGTTCTCAGTCATATATATATATATATATATATATATATATATATATATATATATATATATATATATATATATATATATATGTATATATATATATATATATATATATATATAATATGTATGTGTGTGTGTACTCACCTATTTGTGCTTGCAGGATCGAGCATTGACTCTTGGATCCCGCCTTTCCAGCCATCGGTTGTTTACAGCAATGACTCCTGTCCCATTTCCCTATCATACCTAATTTTAAAATTATTAATAGAGTTTGCTTCCACAACCTGTTCCCCAAGTGCATTCCATTTTTCCACTACTCTCACGCTAAAAGAGAACTTCCTAACATCTCTGTGACTCATCTGAGTTTCCAGTTTCCACCCATGTCCCCTCGTTCTGTTATTATTACGTGTGAACATTTCATCTATTTTCACTTTGTCAATTCCCCTGAGTATTTTATATATTCCTATCATATCTCCTCGCTTCCTTCTTTTCTCTAGTGTCGTAACGTTCAGTTCCTTCAGACGCTCTTAATATCCCATCCCTCGTAACTCTGGGACAAGCCTCGTCGCAAACCTCTGAACCTTCTCCAGTTTCCTAATGTGGTTCTTCAGGTGGGGACTCCATGATGGCGCGGCATACTCTAAGACTGGTCTCACGTAGGCAGTGTAAAGCGCCCTAAAAGCCTCCTCACTTAGGTTTCTGAATGAAGTTCTAATTTTCGCCAGTGTAGAGTACGCTGCTGTCGTTATCCTATTTATATGTGCCTCAGGAGTTAGATTAGGTGTTACGTCCACTCCCAGGTATCTTTCTCGAATCGTTACAAGTAGGCAGTTCCCAATCATTGTGCACTGTCCCTTTGGTCGCCTATCACCTGATCCCATTTCCATAACTTTACATTTACTCGTGTTGAACTCCAGTAGCCATTTCCCTGACCATCTTTGCAACCTGTTTAAGTCCTCTTGGAGGATCCTACAATCCTCATCTGTCACAACTCTTCTCATTAATTTGCGTCATCCGCAAATGTGTGTACTCACCTAATTGTACTCACCTAATTGTGCTTGCGGGGGTTGAGCTTTGGGTTTTTGGTCCCGCCTCTCAACTGTCAATCAACTGGTGTACAGATTCCTGAGCCTACTGGGCTCTATCATATCTACATTTAAAACTGTGTATGGAGTCAGCCTCCACCACATCACTTCCTAGTGCATTCCATTTACTAATTACTCTGTCATCCGTGTCCCCTTGTTCGCGTCCCTCCAGTGTTGAATAGTTTATCCGGTCGATTCCCCTGAGGATTTTGTAGGTTGTGAGCATGTCCCCCCTTACTCTTCTGTTTTCCAGTGTCGTAAGGTGCATTTCCCGCAGCCTTTCCTTATAACTCATGCCTCTTAGTTCTGGGACTAGTCTAGTAGCATACCTTTGGACTTTTTCCAGCTTCGTCTTGTGCTTGACAAGGTACGGGCTCCATGCTGGGGCCGCATACTCCAGGATTGGTCTTACATATGTGGTGTACAAGACTATGAATGATTCCTTACACAGGTTCCTGAACGCCGTTCTGATGTTAGCCAGCCTCGCATATGCCGCAGACGTTATTCTCTTTATGTGGGCTTCAGGAGACAGGTTTGGTGTGATATCAACTCCTAGATCTTTCTCTCTGTCTGTTTCATTAAGTACTTCATCTCCTATTCTGTATCCTGTGTCTGGCCTCCTCCTCCTGTGTGTGTGTGTGTGTGTGTGTGTGTGTGTGTGTGTGTGTGTGTGTGTGTGTGTGTGTGTGTGTGTGTGTGTGTGTGTGTGTGTGTGCGCGTGCGCGTGTGTGTGTGTGTGTGCGTGTGCGTGTGCGTGTACTCACCTAATTGTACTCAACTAATTGTGTCTGCAGGATCGAGCATTGACTCTTGGATCCCGCCTTTCGAGCATCGGTTGTTTACAGCAATGACTATGGTCCTATTTCCCTATCATACCTAGTTTTAAAATTATGAATAGTATTTGCTTCCACAACCTGTTCCTTAAGTGCATTCCATTTTCCCACTACTCTCACGCTTAAAGAAAACTCAATAATATCCCTGTGACTCATCTGAGTTTCCAGCTTCCACCTGTGTTCCCTCGTTCTGTTACTATTCCGTGTGAACATTTCGTCTATGTCCACTCTGTCAATCCCCCTGAGTATTTTATACGTTCCTATCATGTCCCCTCTCTCCCTTCTTCTTGCTAGTGTCGTAGGCACAGTTCCCTCAGGCGCTCCTCATACCCCATCCCTCCGAACTCTGGGAGGATTCTTGTTGCAAACCTCTGAACCTTTTCCAGTTTCCTTATATGCTTCTTCAGATGGGGACTCCATGATGGCACGGCAAACTCTAAGACTGGCCTCATGTAGGTAGTGTAAAGCGCCCTAAATGCCTCCTTACTTAGGTTTCTGAATGATGTTCTAACATTTGCCAGTGTAGAGTACGCTGCTGTCGTTATCCTATTTATATGTGCTTCAGGAGATAGATTAGGTGTTATGTCCACCCCAGGTATCTTTCGCACGTCGTCACAGAGGTAGGCTGTTCCCCTTCATTGTGTACTGTTCCTTTGATCTCCTATCTCCTAGTCCCATTTCCATAACTTTACATTTGCTCGTGTTAACTCCGGTATCCGTTTCTCTGACCATCTCTGCAACCTGTTCAGGTCCTCTTGGAGGATCCTGCAATCCTCATCTGTCACAACTCTTCTCATCAACTTTGCGTCATCCGCAAACATCGACATGTAGGACTCTACGCCTGTAAACATGTCGTTAGCATATACAAGAAATAGAATTGGTCCCAGCACCGATCCTTTTGGCACTCCACTCGTTACTCTTCGCCAGTCCGATTTCTCGCCCCTTACCGTAACTCTTTGGCTCCTTCCTGTCAGGTAGTTCCTTATCCATGCTAGGACCTTTCCTCCCATCCCCGCCTGCCTCTCGAGTTTGAACAGCAGTCTCATGTGTGGTACTGTATCAAAAGCTTTTTGGCAGTCTAGAAATATGCAGTCTGCCCAACCTTCTCTGTCCTATCTTATCCTCACCATTTTATCATAGCATTCCAGAAGGTTTGTTAGGCAAGATTTCCTTTTCCAGAACCCATGTTGATGTTTGTTCACAAACCTAATGTTCTCCAGGTGTGCAACCAGTCGTAGCCTAATTATTCTTTCCAGTATTTTACAGGGGATGCTTGTCAGTGATACAGGTTTGTAGTTAAGTGCCTCCTCCCTATCGCCTTTCTTGAAGATCAGTACGATATTTGCCTTCTTCCAGCAACTGGGCAATTCTCTCGACATAAGTGACTCATTAAAGATCACTGCCAAGGCCTGCGCTGCTTCTTTTAGTATCCACGGTGATACTTTGTCAGGTCCAACTGCATTAGTTGCATCCAGTGTTGTCAACTGTTTCATTACCTCCTCTGCTGTCACCTCTATATCTGATAGTCTTTCATCTAGGGCAACCCCTTCCAACAATGGGAGCTGCTCAGGCTCGGTAGTGAACACTCCATGGAAACTGGAGATTTCTCGCAGATTTCCTTGTCACTTTCTGTATATGCCCCCTCTGTCTTCCTTAGTCTTGTCACTTGGTCGTTCACCGACATTTTTCTTCTTATATGACTGTGTAGTAACTTAGGTTGTTTTTTCGCTTTGATTGCAATATCGTTCTCATAGTCCCTCTCCGATGTTCGTCTTATGTTAATGTAATCGTTCCTAGCTCTGTTGCATCTGATCCTGTTGTCCTCTGTCCTTTGTCTTCTGTACTTCCTCCACTCCCACCTGCTGGCCATTTTTGCTTCCTGACACTGTCTATTAAACCATGGGTTATTATATTCCCTCTTATTTTTTCCCTTTACTGTTGGTATAAATCTCTCTTCGGCCTCCTGGCATTTCTGTATGACTAGGTCCATCATATCTTGGACTGTTTTTCCTCTAATTTCTTCCTCCCACTGCACTTCACCCAGATAGTCCCTTATCCTCCTATAGTCCACTTTCCTGTAGTCAACTCTCCTTTCCCAAACCTCTTGGCCCATGGTCACAAGTTTGAATTCCATCATGTAGTCAAAGATTAGGACACAATGGTCGCTGGCCCCAAGTGGTATTTCATGCTCCAAATTCTCGATGTCTTCTACATTCTTGGTGAAAATCAGGTCTAATAGGCTCGGTGCATCTCCTCCTCTTTCCCTTGTGTCTTCCTTCACATGTTATGTTAGGAAATTCCTATCCATAACATCTACTAACTTTGCTCCCCACGTTTCGTCCCCTCCATGGGGATTCCTCGTTTCCCAATTTATCTCTCCATGATTCAGATCCCCCATGATCAGCAGCTTCGCTCTCATTCTGTGGGCTAGTGTTGCTGCCTTCTGCAGTTCATCTATGCATGCCTTGTTGTTGTCATCATACTCCTGCCTGGGTCTTCTACTGTTTGGTGGGTGATTGTTGATTACCAAGATCACAATCTTCTTCCCATCTGCTGTCAAAGTTCCATGTATGGAGCTTGTGCTCTCACTGATTTCCCAGATCTTCAAACTTCCATTTCCGCTTTATTAGGAATGCTACTCTCCCTCCCTGTTTCTGTGTCCTCTCTTTTCTTATCACCTGGTACCCCTCTGGAAAGATTGCATCTGAGATCATGTCATTTATTTTAGTTTCCACAATTGCAACTATGTCAGGATCTGCCTCACTCACTCTTTCTTTTATCTCTTCTGCTTTATTAGATACCCCATCAGCATTTGTGTACCAAACCTTGAGATTCTTCATGGAAACTCTAGTACCAGAGTTTGCCCTTTCTCTGGGGTTCTGGGAGGATCTGGGGGGGTGAATGGGGGCTGGAGGGATCCGGGGGATGTGGGGGGTGAATGGGGGCCGGGGGAGATCCGGGGGATGAAAGGGGTCGGGAGGGGTGCTTGGGGGCTAGGCATCTAGGAAGGTAGGTATTTGGAACTCAGGGATAGGTGTGGACATTGGGTCAGAAGGGGGGAAGTTGGAAGTGGAGGAAGAGGTAGGGGGTCCCCCAGTCCCCCACGAGGGGATCCATGAGCCCCCGCCCCCTCGCAAGGGTGAGGGGTCACATGGAAGGGGAGGGGATGAGGAGGGGTGTGAGCTGGGCGGGTTTTGGGGGTTGAGGGGATGAGGGCTGGGTGGATTTTGGGGGTTGAGGGGATGAGGGGGGTCCTTGGAATGTGGTATGAAGCAGATGGATTTGAATGCAGTGGGGTCAGAGGGGTCAGGGGAGTTGTTGGGGAGATAAGCAGGGGCAGGGAGGGCTGATTTGAGGAATGGGTCACCTAGGAAACAGGTGTGAACTAGTTAGCACGGGGTGGGTTAGCATTGGGGTGTGTTACTACGCCCAAATGGGAAGAGTTGTAGCATGAAGGTTTACTCGCCCTGTGGGTACTCTGTTCCTCTTTCATCATAAATTTATCAATATACACGTTGTAGTAGTTTTGGCTACCTCTGAGTAAGTGTTTGTGATGCAGTATGTAATCCACTGCCTCTTCGTTAGTGAACTGTACCAGGACAGGTCGTTTCTTGTCACAGTTGTATGGCCCAATGCGCCGGTGGACTTGCACCTCATTCCCTGCCATCTGGGCTCTGATATCACTCACGATCCCGTGTAGCTCTAAATCTTGAATTTCCATCCTTTCCTGCCTCGATGGTGCCCTGGCTTCAAGCAATCCATTTTTATGATTGACCTCTTTCTCAGTGCAGGGTCATGCTGCCCCCCCCCCCCCTGCCGGAACCCCACCCCTCTCACACTCGCTACTTCATCCACCACTACTCCCCCTTCTTCTGCCAAGCTTCCCTTATTCCTTCCAAATTCATTTGAAAGCCTAGTTATTTCTTCTTGCTATTCTACCCTGCTCTTCCTGATTTCCTCTTGAATATAATCCATAAACTCTTGTTTGAGTCTTTGAACCTCGCCCTGTATCTTATTAAAGACTTCACTTTTAATCCCCTGGATTAGATCATCTATCCAAACATCCCTCTTCTCTACAAATTTCCCAATCATCTTCTCCACAAACCTATCTTCTTCCTCAATCATAATACTGTTGGACCTAGACACCCTTCCTGATCTAGTCATTGCTATAATGCAACCTTACCCACAGGGGTTCCAAGTATCTTACCGTCCTGCTAACACAATAGGTGAGTGAATCTCCAATCGTCTCCCCACGTGATGTTGGAAGGGTTGCTGCCAGGGGTGAGGTCACGGTCAGAGGTCGGTGAGGTCTGCTCCACACTGCCACAGTACTTCAACAACTATTTTCAATTACACTACTTATACTGTTTTTTTCTTCAATACCTTATGGCTTTAGTCAAAACCCAAGTTTTTTCATTCATTTGTAAACACTTTTCCACTTCGAACTAGTCTGATTACCCCTCCCACTTCACTAGTAAACCAGGAGCTTCCAACCCCACGTCCACCCAACACGATGATCACAACACGTGTGTGTGTGTGTGTGTGTGTGTGTGTGTGTGTGTGTGTGTGTGTGTGTGTGTGTGTGTGTGTGTGTGTGTGTGTGTGTGTGTGTGTGTGTGTGTACTCACCTAATTGTACTCACTTAATTGTGCTTGCGAGGTTGAGCTCTGGCTCTTTGGTCCCGCCTCTACCGTCAATCAACAGGTGAACAGATACCTGAGCCTATTGGGCTCTATCATATCTACACTTGAAACTGTGTATGGAGTCAGCCTCCACCACATCACTGCCTAATGCATTCCATTTGTCAACCACTCTGACACTAAAAAAGTTCTTTCTAATATCTCTGTGGCTCATTTGGGCACTCAGTTTCCACCTGAGTCCCCTAGTGCGTGTGCCCCTTGTGTTAAATAGCCTGTCTTTATGTAGCCTATTAATTCCCTTGAGAATCTTGAATGTGGTGATCATGTCCCCCCCTAACTCTACTGTCTTCCAACGAAGTGAGGCTTAATTCCTGTAGTCTCTCCACGTAGCTCATACCTCTCAGCTCGGGTACTAGTCTGGTGGCAAACCTTTGAACCTTTTCCAGTTTGGTCTTATCCTTGACTACATATGGACTCCATGCTGGGGCTGCATACTCCAGGATTGGCCTGACATATGTGGTATACAAAGTTCTGAATTATTCCTAATGTGTGTGTGTGTGTGTGTGTGTGTGTGTGTGTGTGTGTGTGTGTGTGTGTGTGTGTGTGTGTGTGTGTGTGTGTGTGTAATAAAATCAGTATAAAAAGAACAAATAAAAAGAACACATAAATTAAACATTATAGTTTATCACAGTTCTGCACACTGAAGGTGAGACATAAGGTGAAACAGGAAATTTCTATCAGGCAATGAGTGATTTCTTGTAAAATTATTTTAGACACAAACTTAACAGGAAAACGCTGATAAATCCCAGTAGCGAGATGTTTGTAACAGTAACGTGATATACAACAGAGTAACGTGATATATAACAAAGTAACGTGCTATATAACACAGCAACGTGATATATATCACAATAACATGATGTATATAACACAGTAACGTGATATATAACAAAGAAACGTGCTATATAACACAGCAACGTGATATATATCACAATAACATGATGTATATAACACAGTAACGTGATATATAACACAGTAACCTGATATATAACAAAGTAACGTGCTATATAACACAGCAACGTGATATATATCACAATAACATGATGTATATAACACAGTAACGTGATATATAACACAGTAACGTGACATATAACACAGTGACGTGATATATAACACAGTAACGTGATATTTATAACACAATAACGTGATATATAACACAGTAACGTGATATATAACACAGTAACGTGATATATAACACAGTAACGTGATATATAACACAGTAACGTGATATATTACACAGTAACGTGATATATAACACAGTGACGTGATATATAACACAGTAACGTGATATATAACACAGTAACGTGATATATAACACAGTAATGTGATATATAACACAGTAACGTGATATATAACACAATAACGTGATATATATAACACAGTAACGTGATATATATAACACAGTAACGTGATATATAACACATTAACGTGACATATAACACAGTAACGTGACATATAACACAGTAACGTGATATATAACACAGTAACGTGATATATAACACAGTAACGTGATATATAACACAATAACGTGATATATAACACAATAACGTGATATATAACACAGTAACGTGATATATAACACAATAACGTGATATATAACACAGTAACGTGATATATAACACAGTAACGTGATATATAACACAGTAACGTGATACAGTAACGTGATATATAACACAATAACGTGATATATAACACAGTAACGTGATATATAACACAGTAACGTGATACAGTAACGTGATATATAACACAATAACGTGATATATAACACAGTACCGTGATATATAACACAGTAACGTGATACAGTAACGTGATATATAACACAATAACGTGATATATAACACAGTAACGTGATATATAACACAATAACGTGATATATAACACAGTAACGTGATACAGTAACGTGACATATAACACAGTAACGTGATATATAACACAATAACGTGATATATAACACAGTAACGTGATATATATAGCACAATAACGTGATATATAACACAGTAACGTGATATATAACACAGTAACGTGATACAGTAACGTGATATATAACACAGTAACGTGATATATAACACAATAACGTGATATATAACACAGTAACGTGATATATAACACAATAACGTGATATATAACACAGTAACGTGATATATATAGCACAATAACGTGATATATAACACAGTAACGTGATATATAACACAGTAACGTGATACAGTAACGTGACATATAACACAGTAACGTGATATATAACACAATAACGTGATATATAACACAGTAACGTGATATATATAGCACAATAACGTGATATATAACACAGTAACGTGATATATATAGCACAATAACGTGATATATAACACAGTAACGTGATATATAACACAATAACGTGACACAGTAACGTGATATATAACACAATAACGTGACACAGTAACGTGATATATAACACAATAACGTGATATATAACACAGTAACGTGATATATAACACAGTAACGTGATATATAACACAGTAACGTGATATATAACACAGTAACGTGATATATAACACAGTAACGTGATATATAACACAGTAACGTGATACAGTAACGTGATATATAACACAATAACGTGATATATAACACAGTAACGTGACATATAACACAGTAACGTGATATATAACACAATAACGTGATATATAACACAGTAATGTGATATATATAGCACAATAACGTGATATATAACACAGTAACGTGATATATAACACAATATCGTGACACAGTAACGTGATATATAACACAGTAACGTGATATATAACACAGTAACGTGATATATAACACAGTAACGTGATATATAACACAGTAACGTAATATATAACACAGTAACGTGACACAGTAACGTGATATATAACACAGTAACGTGACACAGTAACGTGATATAAAACACAGTAACGTGATATATAACACAGTAACGTGATATATAACACAGTAACGTGATATATAACACAATAACGTGACAATAACGTGATATATATCACAATAACGTGTCACAATAACGTGATATATAACACAGTAACGTGATATATAACACAGTAACGTGATACAGTAACGTGATATATAACACAGTAACGTGATATATAACACAGTAACGTGATATATAACACAATAACGTGACACAATAACGTGATATATAACACAATAACGTGACACAATAACGTGATATATAACACAATAACGTGACACAATAACGTGATATATAACACAGTAACGTGATATATAACACAGTAACGTGATACAGTAACGTGATATATAACACAGTAACGTGATACAGTAACGTGATATACAACACAGTAACGTGACACAGTAACGTGATATATAACACAGTACGAAGCCGTAAACGCCAATCTCTGCTGGGTTGTAAAATACAGCGTGAAAAGATCATCTGGGGCAAATGAGGGGACCTTTGACAAGCCGCCGGCTTCCTGTCCCCATCGATGCCAGTAGTATAGTGGCCCTCAGGTAAATTCAGGAAAAAGTCGATCATGCAGTAGCGTAGTGGTTCAGAGCATGCGTCTGGAAATACCCAGCACATAGGTTCGAACCCTCATCACGGCTCAGTAGATTTCCTAACTTTCCTAATCTACTTTCCTCAGTAGATTTTCCTTTCAGGAAAGATTTGTCTGCTAGCAACAACATTGAACAAGACCTCAACAATATGACGGAGTTGATGGTGGTGATATTGAGGCAAGAGTTGGCACTCACTGTTATGTCCGGGAGCCGGTCGGCCGAGCGGACAGCACGCTGGACTTGTGATCCTGTGGTCCCGGGTTCGATCCCAGGCGCCGGCGAGAAACAATGGGCAGAGTTTCTTTCACCCTATGCCCCTGTTACCTAGCAGTAAAATAGGTACCTGAGTGTTAGTCAGCTGTCACGGGCTGCTTCCTGGGGGTGGAGACCTAGTCGAGGACCGGGCCGCAGGGACACTAAAAGCCCCGAAATCATCTCAAGATAAGCTCTCTGTATATTATATAATTACGTTGTCTGCTTGTAGGGTGTGGAGCAGACAGTTGTGGCCAGGATGGGAAGACTACTCCGTCTGCGTGCTAGGTACTGGCGGTGCAGGTAAGGCTGCTGACCTTAACACCTGAGACCCATTACGCGTGGTCATGTGCCGCAGGTGTTGTTGGTCCGGGGACGACACCCGTCTACTCTCACCATTACTCGCCCCGACGGCCTTGAAATAATAACTTATTTGTGATAAGTGATTGCGAGGCTTTTGTTTTTGTTTTTTATGAGATGTTAATAATCTTTTAAGGGGAAGGAGAATCTTTTTTCACAAGGAGACCACAGTGAAGTAATGTACTGGAGGTGTACCTCACATATCTCGGCCCACAGGAACACCACCTACGTCATCAGGGCCCAGAGGAACACCACCTACGTCATCAGGGCCCACAGGAACACCACCTACGTCATCAGGGCCCCAGGAACACCACCTACGTCATCAGGGCCCACAGGAACACCACCTACGTCATCAGGGCCCACAGGAACACCACCTACGTCATCAGGGCCTCCAGGAACACCACCTACGTCATCAGGGCCCCCAGGAACACCACCTACGTCATCAGGGCCCCCAGGAACACCACCTACGTCATCAGGGCCCACAGGAACACCACCTACGTCATCAGGGCCCCCAGGAACACCACCTACGTCATCAGGGCCCACAGGAACACCACCTACGTCATCAGGGCCCACAGGAACACCACCTACGTCATCAGGGCCCCCAGGAACACCACCTACGTCATCAGGGCCCCAGGAACACCACCTACGTCATCAGGGCCCCAGGAACACCACCTACGTCATCAGGGCCCCCAGGAACACCACCTACGTAATCAGGGCCCACAGGAACACCACCTACGTCATCAGGGCCCCACAGGAACACCTCCTACGTCATCAGGCCCCCAGGAACACCACCTACGTCATCAGAACCCCAGGAACACCTCCTACGTCATCAGGGTCCCAGGAACACCACCTACGTCATCAGGGCCCCCAGGAACACCACCTACGTCATCAGGGCCCCCAGGAACACCACCTACGTCATCAGGGCCCCCGGGAACACCACCTACGTCATCAGGGCCCCCAGGAACACCACCTACGTCATAAGGGCCCCCCAGGAACACCACCTACGTCATCAGGGCCCCCAGGAACACCACCTACGTCATCAGGGCCCACAGGAACACCACCTACGTCATCAGGGCCCACAGGAACACCACCTACGTCATCAGGGCCCCACAGGAACACCTCCTACGTCATCAGGCCCCCAGGAACACCACCTACGTCATCAGGGCCCCAGGAACACCTCCTACGTCATCAGGGTCCCAGGAACACCATCTACGTCATCAGGGCCCCCAGGAACACCACCTACGTCATCAGGGCCCCCAGGAACACCACCTACGTCATCAGGGCCCCCGGGAACACCACCTACGTCATCAGGGCCCCCGGGAACACCACCTACGTCATCAGGGCCCCCAGGAACACCACCTACGTCATAAGGGCCCCCCAGGAACACCACCTACGTCATCAGGGCCCCCAGGAACACCACCTACGTCATCAGGGCCCACAGGAACACCACCTACGTCATCAGGGCCCACAGGAACACCACCTACGTCATCAGGGCCCCCAGGAACACCACCTACGTCATCAGGGCCCCCAGGAACACCAACTACATCATCAGGGGCCACAGGAACACCTCCTACGTCATCAGGGCCCCCAGGAACACCACCTACGTCATCAGGGCCCCAGGAACACCACATACGTCATCAGGGCCCACAGGAACACCACCTACGTCATCAGGGCCCCAGGAACACCATCTACGTCATCGGAGCCCACAGGAACACCACCTACGTCATCAGGGCCCACAGGAACACCACCTACGTCATCAGGGCCCACAGGAACACCACCTACGTCATCAGGGCCCCAGGAACACCACCTACATCATCAGGGGCCACAGGAACACTACCTACGTCACCAGGGCCCCCAGGAACACCACCTACGTCATCTGGGCCCCCAGGAACACTACCTACGTCATCAGGGCCCCCAGGAACACCACCTACGTCATCAGGACACCCCAGGAACACTAACTACGTCATCAGGGCCCCCAGGAACACCACCTACATCATCAGGGCCCCCAGGAACACCTCCTACGTCATCAGGGCCCCCAGGAACACCACCTACATCATCAGGGCCCCCAGGAACACCTCCTACGTCATCAGGGCCCCCAGGAACACCACCTACGTCATCAGGGCCCCCAGGAACACCACCTACGTCATCAGGACCCCCAGGAACACCACCTACGTCATCAGGGCCCACTGGAACACTACCTACGTCATCAGGGCCCACTGGAACACCACCTACGTCATCAGGGCCCCCAAGAACACCACCTACGTCATCAGGGCCCCAGGAACACCACCTACGTCATCAGGGCCCACTGGAACACCACCTACGTCATCAGGGCCCCCAGGAACCCCTCCTACGTCATCAGGGGCCACAGGAACAACCACCTACATCATCAGGGCCCCAGGAACACCACCTACGTCATCAGGGCCCCAGGAACACCACCTACGTCATCAGGGCCCCAGGAACACCACCTACGTCATCAGGGCCACAGCAACACCACCTACGTCATCAGGGCCCCAGGAACAACCACCTACATCATCAGGGCCCCAGGAACACCACCTACGTCATCAGGGCCCCAGGAACACCACCTACGTCATCAGGGCCCCAGGAACACCACCTACGTCATCAGGGCCCACTGGAACACCACCTACGTCATCAGGGCCCCCAGGAACCCCTCCTACGTCATCAGAGCCCACTGGAACACCACCTACGTCATCAGGGCCGCAGGAACACCACCTACATCATCAGGGCCCCCAGGAACACTAACTACGTCATAAGGGCCCCCAGGAACACCACCTACGTCATCAGGACCCCCCAGGAACACCACCTACGTCATCAGGACCCCCAGGAACACCACCAACGTCATCAGGGCCCCAGGAACACCACCTACGTCATCAGGGCCCCCAGGAACACCACCTACATCATCAGGGCCCCCAGGAACACCACCTACGTCATCAGGGCCCACAGGAACACCACCTACGTCATCAGGGCCCCCAGGAACACCACCTACGTCATCAGGGCCCACAGGAACACCACCTACGTCATCAGGGCCCCAGGAACACCACCTACGTCATCAGGGCCCCCAGGAACACCACCTACATCATCAGGGCCCCCAAGAACACCACCTACGTCATCAGGGCCTACAGGAACACCACCTACGTCATCAGGGCCCCCAGGAACACCACCTACGTCATCAGGGCCCCAGGAACACCACCTACGTCATCAGGGCCCCCAGGAACACCACCTACGTCATCAGGGCCTACAGGAACACCACCTACGCCATCAGGGCCCCCAGGAACACTACCTACGTCATCAGGGCCCCCAGGAACACCACCTACGTCATCAGGGCCCCCAGGAACACCACCTACGTCATCAGGGCCCCAGGAACACCACCTACGTCGTCAGGGCCCCCAGGAACACTAACTACGTCATCAGGGCCCCAGGAACACCACCTACGTCATCAGGGCCCCAGGAACACTACCTACGTCACCAGGGCCCCAGGAACACCACCTACGTCATCAGGGCCCCCAGAAACACCACCTACGTCATCAGGGCCCCAGGAACACCACCTACGTCATCAGGGCCCCCAGGAACACCACCTACGTCATCAGGGCCCACAGGAACACCAACTACGTCATCGGGGCCCCCAGGAACACTACCTACGTCATCAGGGCCACCAGGAACAACCCCCTACATCATCAGGGGCCCCCAGGAACACCAACTACGTCATCAGGGCCCCCAGGAACACTAACTACGTCATCAGGGCCCCCAGGAACAACCACCTACATCATCAGGGCCCCCAGGAACACCAACTACGTCATCAGGGCCCCCAGGAACAACACCTACGTCATCAGGGCCCCCAGGAACAACCACCTACATCATCAGGGCCCCCAGGAACACCACCTACGTCATCAGGGCCCCCAGGAACACTAACTACGTCATCAGGGCCCCCAGGAACAACCACCTACGTCATCAGGGCCCCCAGGAACAACCACCTACGTCATCAGGGCCCCCAGGAACACCACCTACGTCATCAGGGCCCCAGGAACAACCACCTACGTCATCAGGGCCCCCAGGAACACCACCTACGTCATCAGGGCCCCAGCAACACCACCTACGTCATCAGGGCCCCAGGAACACCACCTACGTCATCAGGGCCCACAGGAACACCACCTACGTCATCAGGGCCCCCAGGAACACCACCTACGTCATCAGGGCCCCAGGGAACACTACGTCATCAGGGCCCCCAGGAACACCACCTATGTCATCAGCGCCCCCAGGAACACCACCTACGTCATCAGGGCCCCAGGAACACCACCTACGCCATCAGGGCCCCCAGGAACACCACCTACGTCATCAGCGCCCATTGGAACTCCTCCTACGTCATCAGGGCCCCAGGAACACCACCTACGTCATCAGGGCCCCCCAGGAACACCACCTACGTCATCAGGGCCCCAGGAACACCTCCTACGTCATCAGCGCCCATTGGAACACCACCTACGTCATCAGCGCCCATTGGAACACCACCTACGTCATCAGGGCCCCAGGAACACCACCTACGTCATCAGGGCCCCAGGGAACACTACGTCATCAGGGCCCATAGGCACACCACCTACGTCATCTGGGCCCCCCAGGAACACCACCTACGTCATCAGGGCCCCAGGAACACCTCCTACGTCATCAGCGCCCATTGGAACACCACCTACGTCATCAGCGCCCATTGGAACACCACCTACGTCATCAGGGCCCCAGGAACACCACCTACGTCATCAGGGCCCCAGGGAACACTACGTCATCAGGGCCCCCAGGAACACCACCTACGTCATCAGGGCCCCCCAGGAACACCACATACGTTATCAGGGCCCCAGGAACACCTCCTACGTCATCAGCGCCCATTGGAACACCACCTACGTCATCAGGGCCCCAGGAATACCACCTACGTCATCAGGGCCCCCAGGAACACCACCTACGTCATCAGGGCCCACAGGAACACCACCTACGTCATCAGGGCCCACTGGAACACCACCTACGTCATCAGGGCCCCCAGGAACCCCTCCTACGTCATCAGAGCCCACTGGAACACCACCTACGTCATCAGGGCCCCAGGAACACCATCTACATCATCAGGGCCCCCAGGAACACTAACTACGTCATAAGGGCCCCCAGGAACACCACCTACGTCATCAGGGCCCCAGGAACACCACCTACGTCATCAGGGCCTACAGGAACACCACCTACGCCATCAGGGCCCCCAGGAACACTACCTACGTCATCAGGGCCCCCAGGAACACCACCTACGTCATCAGGGCCCCCAGGAACACCACCTACGTCATCAGGGCCCCAGGAACACCACCTACGTCGTCAGGGCCCCCAGGAACACTAACTACGTCCTCAGGGCCCCAGGAACACCACCTACGTCATCAGGGCCCCAGGAACACTACCTACGTCACCAGGGCCCCAGGAACACCACCTACGTCATCAGGGCCCCCAGAAACACCACCTACGTCATCAGGGCCCCAGGAACACCACCTACGTCATCAGGGCCCCCAGGAACACCACCTACGTCATCAGGGCCCACAGGAACACCAACTACGTCATCGGGGCCCCCAGGAACACTACCTACGTCATCAGGGCCCCCAGGAACAACCCCCTACATCATCAGGGGCCCCCAGGAACACCAACTACGTCATCAGGGCCCCCAGGAACACTAACTACGTCATCAGGGCCCCCAGGAACAACCACCTACATCATCAGGGCACCCAGGAACACCACCTACGTCATCAGGGCCCCCAGGAACACTAACTACGTCATCAGGGCCCCCAGGAACAACCACCTACATCATCAGGGCCCCCAGGAACACCACCTACGTCATCAGGGCCCCCAGGAACACTAACTACGTCATCAGGGCCCCCAGGAACAACCACCTACGTCATCAGGGCCCCCAGGAACAACCACCTACGTCATCAGGGCCCCCAGGAACACCACCTACGTCATCAGGGCCCCAGGAACAACCACCTACGTCATCAGGGCCCCCAGGAACACCACCTACGTCATCAGGGCCCCAGCAACACCACCTACGTCATCAGTGCCCCAGGAACACCACCTACGTCATCAGGGCCCCCAGGAACACCACCTACGTCATCAGGGCCCCCAGGAACACCACCTACGTCATCAGGTCCCCAGGGAACACTACGTCATCAGGGCCCCCAGGAACACCACCTACGTCATCAGCGCCCCCAGGAACACCACCTACGTCATCAGGGCCCCAGGAATACCACCTACGCCATCAGGGCCCCCAGGAACACCACCTACGTCATCAGCGCGCATTGGAACTCCTCCTACGTCATCAGGGCCCCAGGAACACCACCTACGTCATCAGGGCCCCCCAGGAACACCACCTACGTCATCAGGGCCCCAGGAACACCTCCTACGTCATCAGCGCCCATTGGAACACCACCTACGTCATCAGCGCCCATTGGAACACCACCTACGTCATCAGGGCCCCAGGAACACCACCTACGTCATCAGGGCCCCAGGGAACACTACGTCATCAGGGCCCCCAGGAACACCACCTACGTCATCAGGGCCCCCCAGGAACACCACCTACGTCATCAGGGCCCCAGGATCACCTCCTACGTCATCAGCGCCCATTGGAACACCACCTACGTCATCAGCGCCCATTGGAACACCACCTACGTCATCAGGGCCCCAGGAACACCACCTACGTCATCAGGGCCCCAGGGAACACTACGTCATCAGGGCCCCCAGGAACACCACCTACGTCATCAGGGCCCCCCAGGAACACCACCTACGTCATCAGGGCCCCAGGAACACCTCCTACGTCATCAGCGCCCACTGGAACACCACCTACGTCATCAGGGCCCCAGGAATACCACCTACGTCATCAGGGCCCCCAGGAACACCACCTACGTCATCAGGGCCCACAGGAACACCATCTACATCATCAGGGCCCCCAGGAACACTAACTACGTCATAAGGGCCCCCAGGAACACCACCTACGTCATCAGGGCCCCAGGAACACCACCTACGTCATCAGGGCCTACAGGAACACCACCTACGCCATCAGGGCCCC
Organism: Procambarus clarkii; assembly: GCF_040958095.1. Taxonomy (NCBI): domain Eukaryota; kingdom Metazoa; phylum Arthropoda; class Malacostraca; order Decapoda; family Cambaridae; genus Procambarus; species Procambarus clarkii. The sequence goes on along the minus strand of NW_027189156.1, from coordinate 418,536 downwards.
TAGTAACACTACCTACGTCATCAGGGCCCCCAGGAACACCACCTACGTCATCAGGGCCCCCAGGAACACCACCTACGTCATCAGGGCCCCAGGAACACCACCTACGTCGTCAGGGCCCCCAGGAACACTAACTACGTCCTCAGGGCCCCAGGAACACCACCTACGTCATCAGGGCCCCAGGAACACTACCTACGTCACCAGGGCCACAGGAACACCACCTACGTCATCAGGGCCCCCAGAAACACCACCTACGTCATCAGGGCCCCAGGAACACCACCTACGTCATCAGGGCCCCCAGGAACACCACCTACGTCATCAGGGCCCACAGGAACACCAACTACGTCATCGGGGCCCCCAGGAACACTACCTACGTCATCAGGGCCCCCAGGAACAACCCCCTACATCATCAGGGGCCCCCAGGAACACCAACTACGTCATCAGGGCCCCCAGGAACACTAACTACGTCATCAGGGCCCCCAGGAACAACCACCTACATCATCAGGGCCCCCAGGAACACCACCTACGTCATCAGGGCCCCCAGGAACACTACGTCATCAGGGCCCCCAGGAACAACCACCTACATCATCAGGGCCCCCAGGAACACCACCTACGTCATCAGGGCCCCCAGGAACACTAACTACGTCATCAGGGCCCCCAGGAACAACCACCTACGTCATCAGGGCCCCCAGGAACAACCACCTACGTCATCAGGGCCCCCAGGAACACCACCTACGTCATCAGGGCCCCAGGAACAACCACCTACGTCATCAGGGCCCCCAGGAACACCACCTACGTCATCAGGGCCCCCAGGAACACCACCTACGTCATCAGGGCCCCCAGGAACACCACCTACGTCATCAGGGCCCCAGGGAACACTACGTCATCAGGGCCCCCAGGAACACCACCTACGTCATCAGCGCCCCCAGGAACACCACCTACGTCATCAGGGCCCCAGGAACACCACCTACGCCATCAGGGCCCCCAGGAACACCACCTACGTCATCAGCGCGCATTGGAACTCCTCCTACGTCATCAGGGCCCCAGGAACACCACCTACGTCATCAGGGCCCCCCAGGAACACCACCTACGTCATCAGGGCCCCAGGAACACCTCCTACGTCATCAGCGCCCATTGGAACACCACCTACGTCATCAGCGCCCATTGGAACACCACCTACGTCATCAGGGCCCCAGGAACACCACCTACGTCATCAGGGCCCCAGGGAACACTACGTCATCAGGGCCCCCAGGAACACCACCTACGTCATCAGGGCCCCCCAGGAACACCACCTACGTCATCAGGGCCCTAGGAACACCTCCTACGTCATCAGCGCCCATTGGAACACCACCTACGTCATCAGGGCCCCCAGGAACACCACCTACGTCATCAGGGCCCCCCAGGAACACCACCTACGTCATCAGGGCCCCAGGAACACGTCCTACGTCATCAGCGCCCATTGGAACACCACCTACGTCATCAGGGCCCCAGGAATACCACCTACGTCATCAGGGCCCCCAGGAACACCACCTACGTCATCAGGGCCCACAGGAACACCACCTACGTCATCAGGGCCCACTGGAAAACCACCTACGTCATCAGGGCCCCCAGGAACCCCTCCTACGTCATCAGAGCCCACTGGAACACCACCTACGTCATCAGGGCCCCAGGAACACCATCTACATCATCAGGGCCCCCAGGAACACTAATTACGTCATAAGGGCCCCCAGGAACACCACCTACGTCATCAGGGCCCCAGGAACACCACCTACGTCATCAGGGCCTACAGGAACACCACCTACGCCATCAGGGCCCCCAGGAACACTACCTACGTCATCAGGGCCCCCAGGAACACCACCTACGTCATCAGGGCATCCAGGAACACCACCTACGTCATCAGGGCCCCAGGAACACCACCTACGTCGTCAGGGCCCCCAGGAACACTAACTACGTCCTCAGGGCCCCAGGAACACCACCTACGTCATCAGGGCCCCAGGAACTCTACCTACGTCACCAGGGCCCCAGGAACACCACCTACGTCATCAGGGCCCCCAGAAACACCACCTACGTCATCAGGGCCCCAGGAACACCACCTACGTCATCAGGGCCCCCAGGAACACCACCTACGTCATCAGGGCCCACAGGAACACCAACTACGTCATCGGGGCCCCCAGGAACACTACCTACGTCATCAGGGCCCCCTGGAACAACCCCCTACATCATCAGGGCCCCCAGGAACACCACCTACGTCATCAGGGCCCCCAGGAACACTAACTACGTCATCAGGGCCCCCAGGAACAACCACCTACGTCATCAGGGCCCCCAGGAACAACCACCTACGTCATCAGGGCCCCCAGGAACACCACCTACGTCATCAGGGCCCCAGGAAGAACCACCTACGTCATCAGGGCCCCCAGGAACACCACCTACGTCATCAGGGCCCCAGCAACACCACCTACGTCATCAGGGCCCCAGGAACACCACCTACGTCATCAGGGCCCCCAGGAACACCACCTACGTCATCAGGGCCCCCAAGGAACACCACCTACGTCATCAGGGCCCCCGGGAACACTACGTCATCAGGGCCCCCAGGAACACCACCTACGTCATCAGCGCCCCCAGGAACACCACCTACGTCATCAGGGCCCCAGGAACACCACCTACGCCATCAGGGCCCCCAGGAACACCACCTACGTCATCAGCGCCCATTGGAACTCCTCCTACGTCATCAGGGCCCCAGGAACACCACCTACGTCATCAGGGCCCCCCAGGAACACCACCTACGTCATCAGGGCCCCAGGAACACCTCCTACGTCATCAGCGCCCATTGGAACACCACCTACGTCATCAGCGCCCATTGGAACACCACCTACGTCATCAGGGCCCCAGGGAACACTACGTCATCAGGGCCCCCAGGAACACCACCTACGTCATCAGGGCCCCCCAGGAACACCACCTACGTCATCAGGGCCCCAGGAACACCTCCTACGTCATCAGCGCCCATTGGAACACCACCTACGTCATCAGCGCCCATTGGAACACCACCTACGTCATCAGGGCCCCAGGAACACCACCTACGTCATCAGGGCCCCAGGGAACACTACGTCATCAGGGCCCCCAGGAACACCACCTACGTCATCAGGGCCCCCCAGGAACACCACCTACGTCATCAGGGCCCCAGGAACACCTCCTACGTCATCAGCGCCCATTGGAACACCACCTACGTCATCAGGGCCCCAGGAATACCACCTACGTCATCAGGGCCCCCAGGAACACCACCTACGTCATCAGGGCCCCCAGGAACACCACCTACATCATCAGGGCCCCCAGGAACACCACCTACGTCATCAGGGCCCACAGGAACACCACCTACGTCATCAGAGCCCACTGGAACACCACCTACGTCATCAGGGCCCCCAGGAACCCCTCCTACGTCATCAGAGCCCACTGGAACACCACCTACGTCATCAGGGCCCCAGGAACACCACCTACATCATCAGGGCCCCCAGGAACACTAACTACGTCATAAGGGCCCCCAGGAACACCACCTACGTCATCAGGACCCCCCAGGAACACCACCTACGTCATCAGGACCCCCAGGAACACCACCAACGTCATCAGGGCCCCAGGAACACCACCTACGTCATCAGGGCCCCCAGGAACACCACCTACATCATCAGGGCCCCCAGGAACACCACCTACGTCATCATGGCCCACAGGAACACCACCTACGTCATCAGGGCCCCCAGGAACACCACCTACGTCATCAGGGCCCACAGGAACACCACCTACGTCATCAGGGCCCCAGGAACACCACCTACGTCATCAGGGCCCCCAGGAACACCACCTACATCATCAGGGCCCCCAAGAACACCACCTACGTCATCAGGGCCTACAGGAACACCACCTACGTCATCAGGGCCCCCAGGAACACCACCTACGTCATCAGGGCCCCAGGAACACCACCTACGTCATCAGGGCCCCCAGGAACACCACCTACGTCATCAGGGCCTACAGGAACACCACCTACGCCATCAGGGCCCCCAGGAACACTACCTACGTCATCAGGGCCCCCAGGAACACCACCTACGTCATCAGGGCCCCCAGGAACACCACCTACGTCATCAGGGCCCCAGGAACACCACCTACGTCGTCAGGGCCCCCAGGAACACTGACTACGTCATCAGGGCCCCAGGAACACCACCTACGTCATCAGGGCCCCAGGAACACTACCTACGTCACCAGGGCCCCAGGAATACCACCTACGTCATCAGGGCCCCCAGAAACACCACCTACGTCATCAGGGCCCCAGGAACACCACCTACGTCATCAGGGCCCCCAGGAACACCACCTACGTCATCAGGGCCCACAGGAACACCAACTACGTCATCGGGGCCCCCAGGAACACTACCTACGTCATCAGGGCCCCCAGGAACAACCCCCTACATCATCAGGGGCCCCCAGGAACACCAACTACGTCATCAGGGCCCCCAGGAACACTAACTACGTTATCAGGGCCCCCAGGAACAACCACCTACATCATCAGGGCCCCCAGGAACACCACCTACGTCATCAGGGCCCCCAGGAACACTAACTACGTCATCAGGGCCCCCAGGAACAACCACCTACGTCATCAGGGCAACCTGGAACAACCACCTACGTCATCAGGGCCCCCAGGAACACCACCTACGTCATCAGGGCCCCAGGAACAACCACCTACGTCATCAGGGCCCCCAGGAACACCACCTACGTCATCAGGGCCCCAGCAACTCCACCTACGTCATCAGGGCCCCAGGAACACCACCTACGTCATCAGGGCCCCCAGGAACACCACCTACGTCATCAGGGCCCCCAGGAACACCACCTACGTCATCAGGGCCCCAGGGAACACTACGTCATCAGGGCCCCCAGGAACACCACCTACGTCATCAGGGCCCCCCAGGAACACCACCTACGTCATCAGGGCCCCAGGAACACCTCCTACGTCAACAGCGCCAATTGGAACACCACCTACGTCATCAGGGCCCCAGGAACACCACCTACGTCATCAGGGCCCCCAGGAACACCACCTACGTCATCAGGGCCCCCAGGAACACCACCTACGTCATCAGGGCCCACAGGAACACCACTTACGTCATCAGGGCCCCCAGGAACACCACCTACGTCATCAGGGCCCACAGGAACACCACCTACGTCATCAGGGCCCCCAGGAACACTACCTACGTCATCAGGGCCCCAGGAACACCACCTACGTCATCAGGGCCCCAGGAACACCACCTACGTCATCAGGGAACACAGGAACACCACCTACGTCATCAGGGCCCCAGGAACACCACCTACGTCATCAGGGCCCCAGGAACACCTCCTACGTCATCAGGGCCCACAGGAACACCACCTACGTCATCAGGGCCCCCAGGAACACCACCTACGTCATCAGGGCCCCAGCAACACCACCTACGTCATCAGGGCCCCCAGGAACCCCACCTACGTCATCAGGGCCCATTGGAACACCACCTACGTCATCAGGGCCCCAGGAACACCACTTACGTCATCAGGGCCCCAGGAACACCACCTACGTCATCAGGGCCCCAGGGAACACTACGTCATCAGGGCCCCCAGGAACACCATCTACATCATCAGGGCCCCCAGCAACACCACCTACGTCATCAGGGCCCCAGGAACACCACCTACGTCATCAGGGCCCCAGGAACACCACCTACGTCATCATGGCCCCAGGAACGCCACCTACGTCATCAGGGCCCCCAGGAACACCACCTACGTCATCAGGGCCCACTGGAACACCACCTACGTCATCAGGGCCCCCAGGAACTCCTCCTACTTCATCAGGGCCCACTGGAACACCACCTACGTCATCGGGGCCCCCAGGAACACCTCCTACTTCATCAGGGCCCACTGGAACACCACCTACATCATCAGGGTCCCCAGGAACACCACCTACATCATCAGGGCCCCCAGGAACACTTCCTACGTCATCAGGGCCCACTGGAACATCACCTACGTCATCAGGGCCCCCAGGAACACAACATACGTCATCAGGGCCCACTGGAACACCACCTACATCATCAGGGCCCCCAGGAACACCTCCTACTTCATCAGGGCCCACTGGAACACCACCTACATCATCAGGGCCCCCAGGAACACCACCTACATCATCAGGGCCCACAGGAACACCACCTACGTCATCAGGGCACCGAGGAACACCACCTACGTCATCAGGGCCCACTGGAACACCACCTACATCATCAGGGCCCACTGGAACACCACCTACATCATCCGGGCCCCCAGGAACACTACCTACGTCATCAGGGCCCCCAGGAACACCACCTACGTCATCAGGGCCCACTGGAACACCACCTACATCATCAGGGCCCACTGGAACACCACCTTCGTCATCAGGGCCCCCAGGAACACCACCTACGTCATCAGGGCCCACTGGAACACCACCTACATCATCAGGGCCCCCAGGAACACCACCTACATCATCAGGGCCCCCAGGAACACTAACTACGTCATCGGGGCCCACTGGAACACCACCTACGTCATCAGGGCCCACTGGAACACCACCTACGTCATCAGGGCCCACTGGAACACCACCTACGTCATCAGGGCCCCCAGGAACACCACCTACGTCATCAGGGCCCACAGGAACACCACCTACATCATCAAAACCCCCAGGAACAACCACCTACATCATCAGGGGCCCCCAGGAACACCAACTACGTCATCGGGGCCCCCAGGAACACTAACTACGTCATCAGGGCCCCCAGGAACAACCACCTACATCATCAGGGCCCCCAGGAACACTAACTACGTCATCAGGGCCCACTGGAACACCACCTACGTCATCAGGGCCCACTGAAACACCACCTACGTCATCAGGGCCCCCAGGAACACCAACTACGTCATCAGGGCCCCCAGGAACACTAACTACGTCATCAGGGCCCCTAGGAACAACCACCTACATCATCAGGGGCCCCCAAGAACACCAACTACGTCATCGGGGCCCCCAGGAACACTAACTACGTCATCAGGGCGCCCAGGAACAACCACCTACATCATCAGGGGCCCCCGGGATCACCAACTACGTCATCGAGGCCCCAAGGAACACTACCTACGTCATCAGGGCCCCCAGGAACAACACCTACGTCATCAGGGCCCCCAGAAACAACCACCTACATCATCAGGGCCACAGGAACTCCACCTACGCCATCAGGGCCCCCAGGAACACCACCTACATCATCAGGGCCCCCCAGGAACACCACCTACGTCATCAGGGCCCACTGGAACAAGCACCTACGTCATCAGGGCCCCCAGGAACACCACCTACGTCATCAGGGCCCCCAGGAACACTAACTACGTCATCAGGACCCCAGGAACACCACCTACGTCATCAGGGCCCACTGGAACACCACCTACATCATCAGGGCCCCCAGGAACACCACCTACGTCATCAGGGCCCCCCAGGAACACCACCTACGTCATCAGGGCCCCCAGGAACACCACCTACATCATCAGGGCCCCCAAGAACACCACCTACGTCATCAGGGCCCCCTGGAACACCACCTACGTCATCAGGGCCCCCAGGAACACTACCAATGTCATCAGGGCCCCCAGGAACACTAACTACGTCATCAGGGCCCCAGGAACACCACCTACGTCATCAGGGCCCCAGGAACACCACCTACGTCATTAGGGTCCACTGGAACACCACCTACTTCATCAGGGCCCCCAGGAACACCTCCTACGTCATCAGAGCCCACTGGAACACCACCTACATCATCAGGGCCCCCAGGAACACCACCTACATCATCAGGGCCCCCAGGAACACTAACTACGTCATCAGGGCCCACTGGAACACCGCCTACGTCATCAGGGCCCCCAGGAACACCACCTACGTCATCAGGGCCCCAGAAACACCACCTACGTCATCAGGGCCCTCTGGAACACCACCTACATCATCAGGGCCCCAGGAACACCACCTACGTCATCAGGGCCCACTGGAACACCACCTACATCATCAGGGCCCCCAGGAACACCACCTACGTCATCAGGGCCCACAGGAACACCACTTACGTCATCAGGGCCCCCAGGAACACCACCTACGTCATCAGGGCCACAGGAACACCACCTACGTTATCAGGGCCCACAGGAACACCACCTACGTCATCAGGGCCCACAGGAACACCACCTACGTCATCAGGGCCCCCAGCAACACCACCTACGTCATCAGGGCCCACAGGAACACCACCTACGTCATCAGGGCCCCACAGGAACACCTTTTACGTCATCAGGGCCCCCAGGAACACCACCTACGTCATCAGGGCCCACAGGAACACCAACTACGTCATCAGGGCCCACAGGAACACCAACTACGTCATCAGGGCACCCAGGAACACCTCCTACGTCATCAGGGCCCCCAGGATCACCACCTACGTCATCAGGGCCCACAGGAACACCACCTACGTCATCAGGACCCCCAGGAACACTACCTACGTCATCAGGGCCACAGGAACACCACCTACATCATCAGGGCCCTAGGAACACCTCCTACGTCATCAGGGCCCACAGGAACACCTCAAACGTCATCAGGGCCCCCAGGAACACCACCTACGTCATCAGGGCCACAGGAACACCACCTACATCATCATGGCCCCCAGGAACACCTCCTACGTCATCCGGGCCCCCAGGAACACCTCCTAGGTCATCAGGGCCCCCATGAACACCACCTACATCATCAGGGCCCCAGGAACACCACCTACGTCATCAGGGCCTACAGGAACACCACCTACGTCATCAGGACCCCCCAGGAACACTAACTACGTCATCAGGGCCCCCAGGAACACCACCTATGTCATCAGGGCCCCCAGGAACACCACCTACGTCATCAGGGCCCACAGGAACACCACCCACGTCATCAGGACCCCCAGGAACACCTCCTACGTCATCCGGGCCCCCAGGAACACCTCCTAGGTCATCAGGGCCCCCATGAACACCACCTCTATCATCAGGGCCCCAGGAACACCACCTACGTCATCAGGGCCTTCTAGAACACCACCTACGTCATCAGGACCCCCCAGGAACACTAACTACGTCATCAGGGCCCCCAGGAACACCACCTATGTCATCAGGGCCCCCAGGAACACCACCTACGTCATCAGGGCCACCAGGAACACCACCTACGTCATCAGGGGCCCCAAGAACACCACCTACGTCATCAGGACCCCCCAGGAACACCACCTACGTCATCAGGGCCCCAGGAACACCACCTACGTCATCAGGGCCCCCAGGAACACCACCTACGTCATCAGGGCCCCCAGGAACACTAACTCCGTCATCAGGGCCCCCAGGAACACCACCTACGTCATCAGGGGCCCCAGGAACACTAAGTACGTCATTAGGGCCCCCAGGAACACCACCTACGTCATCAGGGGCCCCCAGGAACACTAACTACGTCATCAGGGCCCCCAGGAACACCACCTACGTCATCAGGGGCCCCCAGGAACACTAACTACGTCATCAGGGCCCCCAGGAACAACCACCTACATCATCAGGGGCCCCCAGGATCACCAACTACGTCATCAGGGCCCCCAGGAACACTAACTACGTCATCAGGGCCCCCAGGAACAACCACCTACGTCATCAGGGCCCCCAGGAACACCAACTACGTCATCAGGGCCCCCAGGAACACTAACTACGTCATCAGGGCCCACAGGAACACCACCTACGTCATCAGGGCCCCCAGGAACAACCACCTACATCATCAGGGCCCCCAGGAACACCACCTGCGTCATCAGGGCCTCCAGGAACACCACCTACGTCATCAGGGCCACAGGAACACCACCTACATCATCAGGGCCCCCAAGAACACCTCCTACGTCATCAGGGCCCCAGGAACACCACCTACGTCATCAGGGCCCACTGGAACACCACCTACGTCATCAGGGCCCCCAGGAACACCACCTACGTCATCAGGGCCCACAGGAACACCACCTACGTCATCAGGGCCCCCAGGAACACCACCTACGTCATCAGGGCCCACAGGAACACCACCTACGTCATCTGGGCCCCCAGGAACACCACCTACGTCATCAGGGCCCACAGGAACACCACCTACGTCATCAGGGCCCACAGGAACACCACCTACGTCATCAGGGCCCACAGGAACACCACCTACGTCATCAGGGCCCCCAGGAACACCAACTACGTCATCAGGGCCCCCAGGAACACTAACTACGTCATCAGGGCCCCCAGGAACACCACCTACGTCATCAGGGCCCCCAGGAAGACGCAGCAAAAGTTTATCGATGCCCAACCGCAGCTGCCCTGGCGAGTCTCGTTATTTAAATGGCCGACTAGCACATGAAACAACGAGCCTAAAGAATGTCCAACTCTACCATTATCTAAACCTTTATATATTGTTAAGTAATTTGAAATCTAAAATAAAAAAAGTTACAAATAATTTTATTAAATATTTATTTGTAATTACAATAACTTGGTAATATATTTTTGCATTAGCAAAATATATTTTAAATTCGTATCTGGTGGAACTCATTTAAATTCTTCACAAATATTAACCTGATTTTACCTGATGGCCATTAACACTAGTGGTCTTGACGAGGACTTGGAGCCAGCGGCTTGTCGAAGGCACCCCATTTGCCTATATGATTTTTTCCAGGTATATTTTGAAATTCAGCCCAGTTTTGCCAGTTAATACGGCTTCGGCAGGTAGGTGGTTCCGTGGGTAGGGTTTTAATTGATATACATTAAGAAGGTACAGTGCGTTTATGAGAGTATACATAGTGCAACGGTTCAATTGTTACATAAAGTATGATGACAATAAACACAGACACTAAGAGAATATAAATATATATATATATATATATATATATATATATATATATATATATATATATATATATATATATATATATATTTTTTTTTTTTTTTAAAGTTTGTGAGGGTACCACCTCTGGTGCCAATGTGGGGACCCATAGCCTCGGAGAAGAAAATAAAAAGTATTCAGAGGAGACCTTGTGGTCTCTCACTGAACACTAATATTATCTTCTCCTACCACCCCCATTCTTTTGTATGTACACATATATATTTACTTTATTTGAACTTTGTTACAAAAAAGGAGTTACATATGGGTTACAAAGATAGTTGTCATAGGTTGTCGAGTTCCTCCAGCTCCTCAGATGGCGGGCAGGAACCCTGGATGCAGTGCGCATTTCCCCTCTGTATCGCCACACTGAGGCGCTGGAAAAGAAAGCTTGCAGCTCTCGGGTCCCTTGTTGTTTCAATGAGCCTAGAACCCAGTTCCTTCAAAAAACTGGTAGCACTTTTACCCCAGGCGCCGAGTGTCTCAGAAGCAATGGGGACAAAATTGTAGTGGTGATCCAGTTCTCTATACTTACGGGATTTGGCTGCTTCCCTGTGGGTGGCAGCGCCACCTGGTTGTGCAACACTGAGGTTAATGTAGGTGTTAGCCAGGGTTGATACGCACGTGTAGTCCCATACCAACTGCTTGCCATTCTTCCAGGGGTTCACTGTGATACCATCCGGGCGACCAATAAGAGCATCAGAGTTACGGGGCGTTAGGTAACGGGGCTCTCTTTCAGCTGGGCATCCAGCTGTAGTGAGGCTCCTCTTGATGATGTCGTTAACTTCACTGTGCCTCGAGTGCCATCCCCCTGTGCTTTGGCAGAGTAGGCCATGGTGACCGTACCTGTCAGCCACCACCGCGCCGCAAATACACCTATATCTGGTGTGGATTGGGGCAGCAAGGCGGAGGGCCACAGCAATTCGGAGGGCGTGTGGTGTGAGACGCGTGCCAGTTGCCGACATTGGGGTTGCTAACAGGAAATCCCCTGCATGTGGTGCTGCTACTGCTGTGAGGCGAGCAATGTCGTGTTGTGTTGTTGCAGCACCCAGGCACTCTGCAGCAACTTGGTCTACAATGGGACCATCCCAGCTGGATTGCTTGTGGGATTTTGGGGATGGTGGTTGAGGTGATTGGCCTGCACGAGAGGCCCACTCTGTAGCACAGCGTGTAAAATTGGGATCATGTACACCTGCCAGCTGATGTAAGTGGGCAGGTAGAATTTCCTTCACAAGGTCGTCGGATGCTGATAAGGAGGACAGGAAGGCTGGAACAGCGATTTGCGTTGCTGTTCGAACTCCGAGGCCCCCAAGTCTTACGGGAAGAGAGGCTTGTTTCCACTGTAGGTCATCGAGAGAGAGGTTAAGGGCTTTTTTTAGCATTGATTTCAGTAACCGGTCATACTCACTTAGTTTTTGGCTACTGTAAGATGGTGAACACCTCAGAAAGTAGGCTAGCCTGGGGAGGGACAGACATCTGGTGATGAGGTAGAGTGCATCATGAGCATCAATATCCTCAATCCTCCCATCCATCCTCTTAAGGTCGGCGATTTTCTTATCAAGGACCTCATCGATGGCTTTCAACCCCAGGGGAGCTCCTAGGAGTGTGCTGTCTTCAGGTTTAGTTTTATGGATATTTGGCAGAAGACCCTCTATTCTCTCTACGATGCCCTGGTTGGAACATATTATTTCACATTTAGAAGGGTTCAGGGTGAGGCCTAAAACTGCACCTTGCTCCTGGATTTTTCTGATGTCCTCCAGGAGGGAGTCTTGGGAACCAGCTAGGGTACCATCATCCAAGAACCAGATGTTAAGCTCGCTGGACAGGACTTCTGTGACTTGTTTGATGACTAAGCAGAAAAGGAGAGGAGCGAGGGGGTCACCCTGTTGGACGCCTTCTCGCGAGTCAATTTCATGTTCGCCAAAAAGTAGCTTAAGATCCATACTGTAGCATGAATGTACAAAAGGGTAGAGGGAAGGGAAATGACTATGAACCGCACGGAGTACAGCATCCCTCCGCACCAAATTGAAGGCATTTTTGAAATCTAGCTTGATAAGGGCTTTTTCGTCTGTGATGTTGGCGATGAAGGCTCGAGCTGCATGGGCTGCCGCCTCACACCCTTGTGGAATGCCAAACCCGAGCTGTTTTGGCTTCAGCATGTTGGCCGCTGCATCACTAACTGTTCTTGCAGCTGCCTTTGCGACGAGACGCCGGAGAGAATTGCCCACAGCTATTGGCCTGATCCCTCCATCCTTTTTCTTTAGTGCACAGAGAGATGCTCCAAAAAAGATAGGTCTTATGGACGCTGGTATGTTGCCAGCTAGACATGTGTTGGTGAATCTGGTTAGTTCCACCAAGAGGTTCTTTGCAATGTCACCCAGTGCAGGGTTGAGCATTTGCTTGAGGTGGTTGGGTTTTAGTCCTGTGAACCCACCTGCTGATCCTGTAGGGAAGGACATGGCTGCTTTATGGACCACAGATTCAGCCACCCAGAGAGGTTCTGCTCCGGTAGCCCCCACTTGTACAATGTCGTCCTCACGCGGAGCCCTGGGTGGGTGTTTCTCCCTTAGGGCTTGAGCTGTTGCGGCATCTCTGTCGGCAATTGAGTCCTCACTGGTGATGACTCTTATTGCGCCAATAGTGTTTCCTTCTTCAATTTTCTTGGTGACTGATGTTCTGATTTTTGATGTCTCGGATATGCCACTGTTGCTCTTCCTGCCGTGGGTGTTTCTCGCGCGAGTGGGAAGGCGCACCTGGTTGTCCTCCCTGGGAAAATCATTTATAGCTTTGATGACTGAGGCAGCTAAGGTTTTGTCTCTCCTTGCAGGGGTGGCTAGACATATGTTGCCAAACATTAGGAGGTTGTGCCATGCTTGGGTCGTTCCAGGAGAGTCGTTGACCTTTCTCAGGAGGGCAGATAATTTGGCTGCTGCATGGGGGCGGGCTGCTTTAGGGATGTGTTGCAAGGTTCTGGCCGATGTTGCTTTGATAGCTTCTAATAAATTTTCTGTGGGAATGAAGGTCTGGGAGGTGTTTTGCCTTACGGGCGGTGTGGGCTGTTGATTGGTGTTCTCCCTGGGTGGGCGCCCAGAACCCAAACACCTGGCTCCGTCGTGGTAATGAATGCGCACATTATCGTCACTCAACCGGATATAGCATACCCGGTCACACGTCTGACATCTACCTTGTCTACCCCTGTTTGATGGCTCATCTTGGCTTGGAGAAGCCTGGCTATCTGTTGGGAGCTGCGACATGGGCGGGCGCTGGGCTGGCGCTGGGCGGGCGCTGGGCTGGCGCTGGGCGGGCGCTGGGCTGGCGCTGGGCGGGCGCTGGGCGGGAAGGTGGACGGCGGGTGGAGACTGGAGGGTGGGCGGCGATTGGAGGCTGGGGGGGTGATCAGCTGGCCGTGGCACTTACTACTCAGGTGAGTGGTAATACATATACCACCTCTATACAAAGTGTGGGTATACACCCACTACACAATATGTGGGTATACATTGGGTGGGTGGGTGGCGTAGACACACATGGGAGCCTCCCGGCTTCTATGGGCGGGTGGCAAGGTGGCCTCGTGGGTGGGGAGGCGACGTGGTGGGGTGGGTAGGAGGGGGAAGAGCAGGTACTTCCCGGCCTGGGCGCTGGGTGGGGGCGGGGGTCAGGGCGACACTAACACTGGTATAATTTCCCCGTATATCACTGCACAATAATGAATGAATCACACACTTGTAATCTGACTCACTGCACGTGTGATGTACTCACAATATGATAGATATGTTGCGCCAATTATCGCTGACAACGTAACTTGTTCAGCAAAACTTTCAAAAAAGAAAAACACAAAACACTGTTTGGCACACGCGTAACCCCCACCTCTCTCTCCTGACCACACAACACCCCTCACTCACCCCCCACCTCCCCTCACTATGGGAGGCCTGCAGGGTCCATCCTGGCCCCTCACTCCAGCCTCCATGACTCCACACTGCCAACCCACCTGTTTTGATAAGTTTTCACATAGATGGTACACCGTAGGCACTTCCGGCCACTCCCACGTCTGCTTGGTGTATTCACGGTGAATATGGTTGAGTCTTGGTACGGTGAGGCCAAGATGTCTCAGGGTAATGGCTGAGAAGGCAGCAGCTCCTCCGCCACACGTCCGTCCCCTAGGCCTATATATATATATATATATATATATATATATATATATATATATATATATATATATATATGAAGAGACAACCAACACAACACCTATACCCCCTATTAGACTATTTTACAGGAACTTCTTTTCAACAGCTCATAAAACGGAGGAAAGGGTCCTGAAAGATATTGCTAATAGAAACGTTATCCCTACAGACAAAAATCAGAGGATACAACTGACTATTTACTATAAAACCAGAAAAACGGCCAGCCTACTCATGAGAAACTCTCCAGACACAAAGCAGAATGCTTTAAAAGAGACCAACGTCGTCTATGCCTTCAAATGCCCTCTTGGGGACTGTAAGCTCCAAAAAAACAGTATATAGGCAAGACAACAACATCTCTTTCTAGGCGTTTAACGATGCATAAGCAACAGGGCTCCATTAAGGAACATATAATCTCTTCCCACAACCAAACCATCGCCAGAGAAATCCTAGTAAACAACACAGAAATCATCGATAGATACAGCGATAGCAGGCGGCTTGACGTCTGCGAGGCTCTACACATCAAGACGTCAACACCAGCAATCAACAGCCAATTAATGCACAACTATATTCTACCCACCTCAAGACTCCACTCCAATATAGAAGCATCAAGAAATATGGACCAATAGGCTTTCTACAAATCACTTCCATTCAATACCCATTGTTTCGTGTTCTGTCTTGTGTTTAGGAATTTAATACCCTATTAATACCACCTCACCCCATCCACCTCACTCAAATGTAGATATAAACAAATCGAAGATGTGTAAGTTCTATTCAGTTGTGTATGTGTAAGCTAAAGTCTTTGAAAATGTAATAAGTTTTACGAAACGCGCTCAAGTGTCGCGTCAGACTAGAAATAAAAATGAATTTTGGAGAATTGATTTTTGAATTACCACCAACAGTGAAAAGAAACGTACGAAAGATCGAGAAAATTCGTGTTAGAATTATTAATCTTACTTTTTCGGTCATATTTAATAATAATATATATATATATATATATGGACGAATGTAGTACACAGAAGTTTGCAAGTGTAAGTAGGAAAAAGGTTTGAGTTCCATAATGAGAGCTTTGCTTCTCTCATTAGGCTAATGACTTTCAAGTGAGTATATTATTGGAATAATTTACTCGCTACAATAACATTGATGTTTTTACATTCATGTAAAAATAGTACGCATATCGTTTCAGGCAATTAAGTCCTTATCTGACAGATAATTTTAAGTAGGTAATTTCTAGCAAAAATTTAACAAATGGTTTAAGGTATATTGTAAGAAAATTTGACAAAGATTAGTAGGTAAATTAAAGTAAAATTTGAAGGTTATCAACAGGTACACTGTAGTATAATTTGAGAATTATCTAAAGGTATAATGCAGTAAAATATGCGTAACCCCTAATTCTTCGTCTTTCTAGAGAATGCAATTTATACAAGCTAGTTGAGTAGAAATGTTGCCAATCTCATTAAACTAAATATTCCTATTGTATGCAACGTACTAGCCGATGAAATTTATTTATTTATTTATTTATTTATGCATATACAAGAATGTACATAAGGAGTGTGAGGATACAAATATGGTAATTACAGTCTTGTAAAGCCACTAGTACGCGCAGCGTTTCGGGCAGGTCCTTAATCTAAGAAAATTTTAAGGAGGTAAATACTTGCAAAATTTATAGACAAAAAAATGATAACAGTTACATGAAATGAAAAAAAAGAAGATGAGAGAAAATTGTAGGTACAGTATATTAAAGCACATAGGTAGCTAAGATTGATTGCAATGACAGCTTGAATGGTAGTTGACAAAAATTGGTAGTCACACTACAGCATATGGCTAGCACATAAAAGAAGACAGCAATGAACACAATGATAAGGTTGTTTGATATTACATAAAAATTAGGAGATTGGGTAACACTAGGTACAGAGCAAATTTATTTCCATTATATCTGTACCCTGTATTTCCATTATATCTGTACATATGTGGTATATTCCCAGTTATATTTTTTTCAGGGACCAAACTCTTCCTCACGTACCAATTTACGTCTCACAGTAGCCGTCCATCGCCGTAGACAGTAGAATAGTCGTGATTGGTTCAATTATAATGAAAATTGTAGGTTTCAGGCCCCACATTGGTTGTGAAATTTACCTACTATAGTCCATGCTCTTAGAATATTACAGATCAGCTACATCCTATTGAAGGCTCGTAGTTTTGTTTTGAGAAATATTAGTGGTTCTTAGTAAATTATAATAAGCACAATAAATTATTACATATAATAAGAGTGCTTCACCAATCAACATTATATACACTAGTCTGTGCTTTAAAAATCTTTAAAGAATGTATAGTACGAACGTTAACAAAAAACGAAGTTACGTTGGAATGTCTATGGGGTAAACTACTGCAAACAGGATGGAATAGTGTCTACTACCTTCTATAGGATGGGAATAGGGTCCACTACCACCTGTTAGGTCGGTAAGGGGTCCATACCACTTGTAACATGGGTCTGGGCCCATCAACTGCCAATAGAATGGGTATGGGGGACGAATATCATCCACAGGATGGGTATGGGGTCCATTTACGCCTATTGGATGGGTATTTATTTATTTATTTATTTATTTATTTATTTATTTATTTATTTATTTATTTATTTATTTATTTATTTATTTATTTATTTATATACAAGAAGGTACATTGGGTTTATGAGAATACATTTGATAGTGCAGTATTTACATTCTTATAAAGCCACTAGTACGCACAGCGTTTCGGGCAGGTCCTTAATCTAGCAGATAATTTTAAGTAGGTCCTCAGATAATTTTAAGTAGGTAGGTTTAATATGGTCCTCTACCACCCACAGGATGAGTATGGCGTCCACTACCGCCTGCAGGATGAGTATGTGGTCCAGTACTGCGCACAGGATGGGTTTGGAGACCAATGCATCTACAGGATGAGTATGGGGTCAGCTACTGCCCACTGGATGGGTATATCAAATCAAATCAAATCAAATATTTATTCAGGTAAAGTACATGCATACAAGGTGAGATACAAAACGTTGATGGATTTATAGATAGAGCTGGTACATACAATGCCTAAAGCCACTATTACACAAAGCGTTTCGAGCATGAAAAAACACTAAGACTAAAACTTAATACTAATTGAGATTAAAGTATAAATTGTGTCGAGAAAATAAAAAAATAAAAAAGGGGGAACATGGCAGAAAAAATACAATTTGATCAACAGACATGTGTTTAAAATAGAACACAAGGGTTGACATTATGGGGGTGAGGTAGGTTACAGGGAGTTAACTAGGTAGTACTTAGTTTTTATCTTAAACTGGTTGGGAGAGGTACAGTCTTTAACATAATTGGGAAGAACATTCCACATTCTGGGTCCCTTGATTTGTAAAGCATTTCTAGTTTGATTAAGTCGTACTCTTATCAAATATCAAATAGGTATTTGTATTTACAATCTTGTAAAGCCACTAGTACGCGCAGCATTAAGAGCAGGTCCTTAATCTAACAGATAATTTTAAGTAGGTAAATTCTAGCAGAATTAATAAAATGATAACAGATACATTGCAAGAAAAAAATGAAATGAGAGAGATTAGTAAGTATATTAAAGCAAGTTGGTATATTAAAGCTCTGATTGATTACATTGACAGCATGATTGGTAATTTAAACAAGATTAATAGGCACCATACAGCAGATTGATAGCACATATAAGAAGACAGCAATGATCACAATGGTAAAGATGTTCAGATTGGGTACATAAAGATTGGGAGATTGAGTAGCAATAGATACAGTGTAATTTTAAAGCAATAAGGTAAAAAACTATGAAGATGAAATTAGGTACTTTTTAGTTTTGTTTTTGAATGACGCAAAAGTTGGACAGCTTTTCATTTCATTAGGGAGTGAGTTCCATAGACTAGGTCCCTTTATTTGCATAGTGTTTACCCAGATCAAATTTTTTACTCTGGGGATATCAAAGAGATATTTATTTCTTGGGTGGTGATAATGGGTCCTATTGCATCTGTCCAGGGAGAGTTTCAGAGCAGGATTTGCATTTAAGAACAGGGTTTTGTAAATGTAGTTGACACAAGAGAATTTGTGGAGTGAGATTATGTTTAGCATGTTTAGGGAGTAAAACAAGGGGACTGAGTGTTGTCTGAAAGCAGAATTTGTTATAATTCTGATAGCAGATTTTTGCTGAGTGATGATGGACTTGAGGTGGTTTGCAGTGGTTGAACCCCATGCACAGATACCATAATATGTCCAAAGCCAAGGTTTGCTTCAATGGAGCAGTCTCCAGAACAATGAATATGGAACTCGGGACCCCCCAAGGCAGAGTCTTAAGCCCTACACTATTCAATGTACTTATGAATGCCATTGCAAATATTGATTTTCCGGAAGGAACACAACAAGTGGGATATGCAGATGATGTCCTAATACAAGCTCCCACCTTGGGAAAAATTGAACAGTCCATTGAACTCCTTGGAAGGAAATGTATTGAGCTCGGTTTCACTCTCTCCACAAACAATACGGAGGCATACTCCCATCACAAGCGGAGAGCAAATGAAGAACTGCAAATTAATGGTGTAACACTTGAATGGGTTGACCAATATCGGTACCTTGGCGTCACTGTCGGCTCTAACAAGGGAAAGAAAGAGGAGCTCAATCAACTCATAGGAACATGCAAAAGTCGACTCAGGGAACTGAAAGCTATGACCTGGAATGGACATGGAGCCTCTATTGCCGTGCTTAAAATGATGTACACAGCCTATGTGCGCTCCGTCATAGACTATGCCGCACCAGTTCTGTGCACCTACTCCCAAAGCGATATGAAAAGGCTCGAAAGCATTCAAAATGAAGCCATGACAATCATTCTTGGAGTTCCAAAAACTGCCAAAACGTCTAATCTACGAGAGGAGTTGTCCCTCCCCAGTGTTAAAAGCAGAATTCAGGAGCAGAATGCTAAGCTTGCAATTAGGATAGCCAGAGATCCCCATTACAATGATATTGCTAAGAAAAAACTGAGTTCTGTGCTACTTTCAGGGGGAAACAGGAGAAGCAAAAAATGGCATCACAGATCAGTCTGCTACCTCGAAGAGCTTCACCTGCTTGAGCAAGCCCGTGAGCTCCTGCCTGTAGAGAGGTTACCTCCCTGGGAGGATGACTCATGCAGAATTATCATCAATGAAATGGCAACGAAAAAATCCAACATGATACCACAAGAAATGAGGCACAAGTATCTCGAGGAAATTTATAAAGAAGCCGGAGATGAACTATATCAAATCTACACTGACGGGTCATCTAATCCTGTCAATGGCAGGGCTGGTGCAGCATACACGGTAATCAAGGATAATACTTTCCAACGCAGAAATGAAGAAAAAGCACGTATTGAGAACTATGCCTCTTCAACGCAAGCAGAGCTAACTGCCATTGTTATGGCGTTAAGGTTTCTTGAACGGAACACTAATGGTGCAGTGATTTGCACCGATTCAAAAGCAGCACTGCAAAGCCTAAGTAAAAATCTGGCAGAAAATTTTGTGATAGTCGCTGAAATTAAGAGAGCTGTGAGAGTACTTACCAATCAGGGAAGAGTCATCAAGTTTCTGTGGATCCCCTCCCATGTTGGAATAAGTGGGAATGAACGAGCAGATGTGCTGGCTGCTGAAGGCGCTGAAGGAGACCATATTGAATACTTCATACCCAAGACTCTACTACAAATTAGAGGTATTGTCAGGCAACATCACCGTGACAAGGTAACTGAGAAAAAGGGGATCGAAGCACAAACCAGTGAATCTGTACGATGGTACAACATGGTTGCAGCTGGCAATCCCAGTCATTATGGACGAAGAGGTGGTGGCCGCGGGAGAGAATCAGTAATAGCGAGAATCCGTCTTGGATACAAATAAAAATGGAGATTTGGAATGGAAACAACAGTTGATCAGCGAAGTTGCAGAATCTGTGGTGAGAGTGATGGACACCGCCTTGACCACTATCTACGTGAATGTGAACACCTGAGAGACATTAGGAATATGTGTAGAATAATAAACCCCACATTGTTTGAGTTAGGAAAACACTATTTGTCAAATATTGATGCTGTTCTTAAAAGATTTCCCCATTTTGCACCCGCAAGATAACGTAAGCTTTTAAGGGTTGATAGATGATAATCTTCTTGTTTGATGAGCTATTCACTTGAGACAGTTAAGCAAGTCCCAGCTGTGTCTGGGTACAAGTGACAGGATGAACAACCCAGCGGGTTTTCTTCCTATTGGGAAGTGTTGTACATTCTGCTATGGCGGTATGTCCACTCACAGGATGAGTGACGCTGCCCAATAAACTCGCCCCTCGGGGCAAAATTTAATGTTCCACTTCCGCCCACAGGATGTGTGTGGAGTTCACTATACAACCCACAGGATGGGTATAGGTCCACAATCACCCACAGGATGAAAATTGTGTCTACTACCGCCCACAGCATGGGTATGGCCTCCATTGTCGCCCCCAGGATGAGTATAGGGTGGAGAACCGTCCTCGGAATGGGTATATGCTTAACTACCGCCGATAGGATGAGTATATCGTCTACTACCGCCCACAGGATGGGTATGGGGTTAACTACCACCCATAGGACCCGTATGGGGTCCACTACCGCCCTCAGGGTGGGTATTGGGCCCACTAATGCTCACAGGATGGGTACGGGTTCACTACCACCCACAGGATGGGAATGGCCTCCACTGCCGCATACAGGATGAGTAGAGGGTCCAATACCACCCCACGGGATGGACATGGGTCCATTACCGCCCACAATATGCTTATGGGGTCAAGTACCGCGGTCCACTACCGCCCACAGGATAGGTATGGGGTCCACTACCGCCCATAGGGTGGGTATGGGGTCCACAATCACCCACAGGATGAGTATACTGGGTCCACTACCACCAACAGGATGAGTATACTGGGTCCACTACCACCAACAGGATGAGTATACTGGGTCCACTACTGCCCACAGGATGGGTATGGGATTTATAATTATAATAAGAACTATTAGTTTATTAAGTTTATTACTTATTAAGTTTATTATTACTTATTAAGTTTATTATTACTACTTAATTATTATAATTAAGTACCTAATTTCATCTTCAAAGTTTCCTACTCTGTGCTTTAAAATTGTTCTGTATCAGGTATTACCCAATCTTGATGTGCTTAATCCAATCATCTTTACCATTGTAATCATTGTTGTCTTCTTATATGTGCTAGCAATATGCTGTATTGTGCCTATTAATCCTTGATAAATTACCATTCAAGCTGTCAATGAAGTCCATCTGAGCTACCTATGTGCTTTAATATACATACAAATCTCTTATCTCTTTTTTTTTTTTACTTGCAATGTACCTGTTATCATTTTATAAATTTTCCTAATATTTACCTACTTAAAATTTTCTGTTAGATTAAGGACCTGCCCGAAACGCTGCGCGTTCTAGTGGCTTTACAAGAACATAATCACTATGCTATGTAACCTCACAATCCCAATGTACCTTCTTGTATATATATATATATATATATATATATATATATATATATATATATATATATATATATATATATATATATATATATATATATCATACTATATATATATATATATATACAAATATATATATATACATATATATATACATATATATATATACTTGCTCGAAATGCTTGCTGCGTCCTCGGTTCCTGTCCAGAAGCGGAGGAGCTTCAAGAGATCCATAACCTTTAGGCATTTGTCTTGTATGTTTTGTAACCTTTAAATACACAATAAAGGAAAAAAAAAGGGAAGGGTGTGGTAGGAGAAAAGCACACAGAAACTGTATTGGAGGGAATACACATTCCCTCCAATGCGTTATGTGTGGTTTCCTCCGAGGCTATGGGTCCCCCTTCTTCCAGCCAGAGGTGGTACTCCCTATATATATATATATATATATATATATATATATATATATATATATATATATATATATATATATATATATATATATATATATATATATATATATATATATATATATATATATATATATATATATGTAAATAGTTATTACATACACTTACAAATCAAAGGACCCAGAATGTGGAATGACCTTCCCACTAGGGACAATGCAACTAGGACAATAAGGAGCAGGGCGGCGCTCCATCAAGTGACCATGGGTTAAGCGAGTATGGCCAATACGCAACCTCGCCAGAGCTGTTTCCCACCTCCGGTTACGGTGGAAGGAGGACGGCCACGAGGAAACACAACATTTAAGAGTACGTAGCTTGTTACCAGTAACAGACAACCAAGAAGCCTGCCAACGGGTAAGGACTGAGGAATGGATAACCGGGTAAAAGTCGGAATACGGAATGCCTTTACGAGAGATGGGACAAGAGCGGACAGCTTCCTTGGCGGCAGCATCCGCACGCTCATTTAAAGACACACCAATATGGCTGGGAACCCAACAAAACTCAACCGACTTAAATTTACTGTGAACGAGAAACAGCCAATGCTGGATCTCGACAACTACTAGATGAACCGGATTAAAGGACCCGAGAGCCATGAGGGCACTACGAGAGTCAACAACAACCACAAAGGAAGACTGACAACGAGAAAGCAGGAGACGAAGAGCATAGAGAATAGCATAAAGTTCCGCTGTAAAGACGCTAATCTCCAGAGGTAAGCGACACATATAAGTGCGATCAGGAAAAACAACAGAGTAGCCAACACCGTCCGCTGACTTAGACCCATCGGTGAAGACAGAAACGGAGCGGGAGTGAGAAGAAAAGTGCTCGAGGAAAAGGCGTTTTAGAACCGTAGGAGGGGTAAAAGCTTTAGTGATACGGGTCAAGGATGTACAAAACCGCGGAAGAGGGACCCTCCACGGGGGCAAAGAAGGAACAACACGAGGAGAAACATCAGAAATACGAACGGAAAGAGAATCCTGTAGGCGAGATAACCGGACAGAAAGAGGGAGGTGGTGAAGAGGAACAGGAACCGCAGGAGAGGTAAAAGTTAAAGCACGACAGAGGCGAGAGGAAGGATGTTGCAAGGACCGCGCAAGATAGCGAAGACAGTAGCGATCACGGCGGTCCGGGAGAGACAGGAAGCCAGTGTCAACATACAAGCTAAGGATGGGAGTCGAACGAAAGGCACCAGAACTGAGGCGCAACCCAGTATGGTGCAAAGCATCAAGACGGCGAAGAGTAGAAGGAGAAGCAGACGAGTAAGCAGAGCAACCATAATCGAGCTTAGACAGGACGAGAGAGGAATGTAAAGCAAGGAGAGTGCGCCTATCTGCCCCCCAAGAAGTATGGGACAAGACCCGAAGGAGGGTAAGGGCCTTAGAGCACTCAACACGGAGGTAAGAGATATGGGAGACAAAGACAAACGAGTGTCAAGGAATAACCCCAAAAGCTTCGCGGAATCTTTGTATTCAAGGGGATGACCATAAAGTGACAAAGAGGGACGAAGAACAACCCGTTTCCGCGTAAAAGTCATGGCACAAGACTTAGAAGTAGAGAACTTGAAGCCATGATCTGTGGCCCAAGACGACACGGCATCAATTGCAAGTTGAAGCCGGCGTTGAAGGAGAGGCGAATCATCACCCTGACAACAAAGGGTAAGATCATCGACATAGAGAGCGGAGAAGACACCAGAAGGAAGAAAGGAAAGAAGACCATTGAGGGCAACCAGAAAAAGAGTAGTGCTCAGAACACTACCCTGGGGCACACCTTCGTATTGCTGAAAAGAGGGAGAGAGAGCGGTACCAAGGCGCACCCGAAAGGAACGACGAGAGAGGAAGCTGCGGAGAAAGAGAGGGAGATGACCACGAAGGCCAAAAGAATGAAGTTGGGATAGGATATGATAACGCCAAGTGGTGTCGTAAGCCTTTTCCAGGTCAAAAACGACGGCAACAACGGAGGTCTTCGCAGCAAAAGCAGTACGAATATAGACCTCCAAGTTCACCAGGACATCTGTCGTGCTGCGGCACTTGCGGAAACCAAATTGAGAAGGGGAGAGGAGGTGATGGTGTCCCAGGAACCACAGCAGACGAACGTTAACCATACGTTCAAAGAGTTTGCAGACACAACTGGTGAGAGCAATAGGGCCAAAGTCCTTAGGGGAAGTACCCAGAGACCCCGGTTTGCGAACAGGGAGGACAACGGCATCGAGCCAGTCCTCAGGGACTGACGACGACTCCCAGATCCGATTATACAGACTCAGTAAATACTGAGACGTGCTCGGAGGGAGATGGCAAAGCATCTCATAATGAATACCATCGGAGCCCACCGCCGTTGAACCGCAGAGGGCCAGGGCAGAACGAAGTTCAGAGAGAGAGAAGGGATCATTATAGGGAAGCTGAAGATGAGTGCAGAAATCTAAAGGACGAGACTCAAGGACAGGTTTACGAAGAAGGAAAGATTGGGGAAGATGAAGACCAGAGCTAACAGAAGAAAAGTGGGAACCCAGTTCGGAAGCGACCTGCAACGGGTCCGCCACAATAGTATCATGGAGGTGAAGGACCGGTGAAACATCGGGAACGAACTTACCCGCTATCTTGCGGATACGCTTCCAGATCTGGGCCAGAGGGGTTTCGGACGTAATTGTTGAGACATAAGATGCCCAACATTCACGTTTAGCCGTACGGATGGCCCTACGGGCCACCGCACTCGCTTTCCGAAAGAAAAGAAAAGAATCGGTCGTCTGCCTACGGCGGTGCCTCTTCCAGGCTGCTCGCTTACAGCGGACAGCCCGAGCACAGTCCGCATTCCACCAGGGAACGCACTTCCGCGGACCCCGAGAGGAAGAGAGAGGAATAGAGCGGAGGGCAGCGTTGAAGACAGTGTCATGAAAAAGGAGGAGAGCGCGAGAGAGAGGCAGAAGGGAGAGGTCAGAGAGAGCAGCACTGAGGGTAAATAGGGTCCAGTCTGCCTTAGCAAACTGCCACCGAGGGAAAGAGAGGGAAGGGCGAAAAGAGAAAAAGGAAACAAGGATGGGGAAATGATCACTTCCATGGAGGTCATCAAGAACCTGCCACGTGAAATCTAAGTAAAGAGAAGAAGAGCAGAGAGAAAGATCAAGACAAGAAAGGGTGCGAGTCCGAGAGTCCAAATGAGTGGGCTCACCAGAATTCAGAAGAGACAGGGAAGAAGAGAGGAGAAACGGCTCAAGGAGGCGACCCCGGGTATTCTTCAGAACGTCACCCCAAAGAGAATGACGACAATTGAAGTCACCCAGCAGGAGCACAGGCTCCGGCAAGGAGTCTAGGAGGTGTTTAAAATCAGGAAGAGAGAGCGGGACACTCGGAGGGAGATAAATGGAACAAACTGTGTACCATTTCCCCACAAAGATACGAGCAGCAGAACAATGGAGAGGCGAAGGAAAAAGTAAAGGAACAAAGGGAACATCAGCACGAATCAAGAGAGCAGAAGAATTATAAGCCCCAGCAATGGCTGGGGGGGGGAGAGAAAGGAATAGCCACGAAAACGACCAGGACGAGCACCAAGCATTGGCTCCTGGAGACAGACACAAAGGGGCGAAAACCGCGAAATCAGAAGTTGGAGTCCGAGGAAATTGGCGTAATAACCTCGAACGTTCCATTGAAGAATGGACAACGACGAGAAGAGAAAGGACAAAAACAGAGAACAAGGAAGAAACCAAGGCGAAAAAGCAACAGAGCACGTTAAAGAATATCAGGGTCGGGATCAGGGTCAGCAAAGTCAGGGTTAGGGGGCATGGGTAAACTGAGCAAAGACAGAGGGAAGGAACAGAAACAAGAGAACAGATCAGAGGTGGGCGGGCGGGGTCCGGAGGAGGAGGAGGAGGAGGAAGAGGAGGAGACAACGGAGAGGAGCAGTCAAGGACAGCAGCAGGAAGAGGGGAGCGCACCCCAGCAAGAGCAGCAACCGAAAGGGAAGCAGGGGCCAAAGAAACCTCCATAGCAGGAACAGGGGGGGCAATTACTGAAACGGGAGGGGAAGGAGCAACAGAACCAGAAGTAGGAGCTGAGGAAGAAAGCGAAGCCTTCTTACCCGCCGGGGAAGAGGAAGGAGAGGAGCCAGGCTTACGCTTCTGACTTAAAGAGACCGGTGTCCTAGCAACTACGTACCGGGCAACGGATTCCAGTGTCTCAACAGGAGAAGCCGAACGAGAGCACACACGACGGCCGCTAGGAGAGCGATGGACATCCGCCCGCACCGACAGGCGGTGGGGAGAGCCGATAGATGGAGGAAGAGGATGGGAAGGAGGATCGGAGGGGGACGAGGAAGAAGACACAGGAGACACGACAGACCGGGTAGAAGGAAGGGGAACCCCAGACAGAGGACCAGGAGAAGGATCCTTCGGGAGAGAACCCAAAGGAACAGAGGTGGGGGCAGTGGGCGCATCAGGGTCCAAGGCCCGGAAACGGTTGTGAGTCTGAGGAAGGCGGGAAGGACGAGGAGACTAAGAACGCAACACGCGAGCATAAGAGATATTAGCATAAGGCGGGAGCCGGCGAACCTGGCGTCTCGCCTCAGGAAAAGATAAACGCTCCCGGTGCTTCAAGTTGAGGACGGCTGCCTCAAGCTTGTAATGGACACACGCACGGGAGAAGGCAGGATGGGCCTCACCGAAGTTGAGGCAACGAGCCTGGGGAGAAGTGCACTCCGACTTAGAGTGACCTTCGACACCACACAAAGGACAGAGAGAGACAGTCCCAGAACAGTGGAGGGCACCATGCCCAAACCTCCAGCACTTGTTGCAGAGCCGAGGAGAAGGAATGTACTCCTGGACAGAGCACCGGGCACCAGCAAGAATGACAGAGGGTGGAAGGGTCCTACCATCAAAGGCAATCTTCACAACCCGGAGGGGTTGACGGCGACTACCACGAGGAGGACGAGTAAACGTGTCCTCCTGGAGAATAGAATGGCCCTGGGCAGCAAGGACATGTTGAATATCGTCGTGGCAGTCGCGCAGGTCCCGAGCACCAGTCGCAACATGGGGCGGGAGCAAAATAGTGCCAACACTGGCATTCAACTGAGCGTTCTTTGAGACCCGAACGGGGGTCTCGCCAAGGCAGGATAAGGCAGCCAAGCGGGAAGCAGCATCCTGAGAAGGAGCAGCAACGACACGTGAACCAAGACGAGTGGGGTTGAAAGTAATGGAGGGAAATCGACAGGAGGTGCAGAATCAAGAGGGAGGAGATCAAAATATTTGGCACACGAAGCGGGACCAAACAAGGCTTGATAGGTAGCAGAACTGGAAGGAATCGAGCGAGCGCGGCCGTGACGAGGACGGCGGTGAGAACCCCCAGAGAGAGAGGGGTTAAAAGGCGCAGTAGTTACAACTAGAGAAGGAGCCGCGCCAGGGGATGAGGTAGTCACCACTGGGGGCTTGGGGCTCGACCCAACCACAGAGGAGGGAGGGGAGCCAGGGGAAGGAGTTAGAGAGGCCAAAGGAGGAGCAAGGTCGGGGCCCAATGCAGCGGAGGCTACAGAGCCCGGTCTTCCAATACGGACCGACTCGGGGGCTTGGTCGCCCACCCCACGAGCCTGAGAAGGTAAATCAGAAGCAGCCGAAACAGGGGTTATCATCTTGACGAAAAGAAGAATTCATTCACGAATGTGCCCCCACACCCACCATGGAGCCACAATTAGAGGCAGGACACCCAACAAGAAGCTATCGCCGATCTTGCCGGGGCCTCCTAGGGGTGCGTCGTGAGTATACGCCCCACAAACGCCACCTTAAGAAACCGACAGTCCGTCGAGATCGGTTTCAGTGACGAAAGGGGGATTGACAATAAAAGGCTCCCCTCGCTCTCGACGTCGGGTACTACAGTTCTACGGGTGCAAGAGTATGCCTCCTCAAGCACCCGGGCGTCAAAATAGAAGAAGTCCAAGGGAAGAACCAGAACGAGCAAAAGGTCGGCAGGAAACGGCAAGCAGATAGGAGAAGAGGGGGGAGAAAAACGAAACAGAAGGAAAAGGAAAAGATGCCCAGCAGAATTGGAGAGGACGGCAGCAAGAGCACAAGGCTAGAATAGGACAGAGGACTGTCCTAAGGAGCATCACACTCCGACAGCCGCCCGCTAAGCCCCCACACGGCGACAACAAGCTGAGCGCGGAGGGGGCCATACTTCCCAATTTCGAGGCCTGAGCCATATTTTAGAGCCAAATTCTGGCTCTCTGCACGTATTCGCAGTTTGAAATTACGACTTTTTATATCCAACATATGCCAAGTCCTAAAAGCGGCAGTGATTCACATTTTGCACAAACTCCCCTGCAGTTTTCAAAATATCCCAAATATCCCAATTTCTAGGCCTGAGCCATATTTTCGAGCCACATTCTGGCTCTCTGCACGTATTCGCAGTTTGAAATTACGAATTTTTTATACCCAATATATGCGAAGTACTGAAAGCGGCGTTTGGTCACATTTGTCCCAAACCTCCCTGCAGTTTTCAAAATATCCAAAACATCCGAATTTCGAGGCCTGAGCCATATTTTGGAGCCAAATTCAGGCTCTCTGCACGTATTCGCAGTTTGAAATTGCGACATTTTTATACCCAACATATGCCAAGTATTGAAAGCGGCGTTTGGTCACATTTGTCCCAAACCTCCCTGCAGTTTTCAAAATATCCCAAACATCCCTATATAAAGGGCTGAGCCATATATTGGAGCCAAATTCAGTCTCTCTGCACGTATTCGCAGTTTGAAATTACGACTTTTTATACGGAACATATGCCAAGTAATGAAAGCGGTGATTGGTCATATTTGTCCCAAACCTCCCTGCAGTTTTCAAAATATCCCAAATATCCCAATTTCGAGGCCTGAGCCATATTTTGGAGCCAAATTCAGGCTCTCTACACGTATTCGCAGTTTGATATTACGACTTTTTATACCCAACATATGCCAAGTACTGGACGCGGCAGTGAGTCACATTTTGCACAAACTCCCCTGCAGTTTTCAAAATATCCCAAACATCCCAATATCGAGGCCTGAGTCATATTTTGGAGCCAAATTCTGGCTCTCTGCACGTATTCGCAGTTTTAAATTACGACTTTGTATACCCAACATATGCCAAGTCCTAAAAGCGGCAGTGAGTCAAATTTTGCACAAACTCCCCTGTAGTTTTAAAAATATCCCAAATATCCCAATTTCGAGGCCCTAAGTCATATTTTGGACCCAAATTCTGGCTCTCTGCACGTATTCGCAGTTTGAATTTATGACTTTTTATACCCAACATATGCCATGTACTGAAAGCGGCGTTTGGTCACATTTGTCCCAAACCTCCCTCCAGTTTTCGAAATATCCAAAACATACCAATTTCGAGGCCTGAGCCATATTTTGGAGGCAAATTCTGGCTCTAAGCACGTATTCGCTGTTTGAAATTACGACTTTTTATAGCCAACATATGCCAAGTCCTGAAAGCGGCATTGAGTCACATTTTGCACAAACTTCCCTGCAGTTTTCGAAATATCCCAAATATCCCAATTTCGAGGCCTGAGCCATATTTTGGAGCCAAATTCTGGCTCTCTGCATGTATTCTTAGTTTGATATTACGACTTTTTATACCCAACATATGCCAAGTCCTGAAAGCGGCATTGAGTCACATTTTGCACAAACTCTCCTGCAATTTTCAAAATATCCCAAACATCCCAATATCGAGGCCTGAGCCATATTTTGGAGCCAAATTCTGGCTCTCTGCACGTATTCGCAGTTTAAATTACGAATTTTTTATACCCAATATATGCGAAGTACTGAAAGCGGTTTTGGTCACATTTGTCCCAAACCTCCCTGCAGTTTTAAAAATATCCCAAACATCCGAATTTCGAGGCCTGAGCCATATTTTGGAGCCAAATTCAGGCTCTCTGCACGTATTCGCAGTTTGAAATTACGACTTTTTATACCCAACGTATGCCAAGTATTGAAAGCGACGTTTGGTCACATTTGTCCCAAACCTCCCTGCAGCTTTCAAAATATCCCAAACATCCCAATTTCGAGGCCTGAGAAATATTTTGGAGCCAAATTCTGGCTCTATGCACGTATTCGCAGTTTGAAATTACGACTTTTTTATACCCAACATATGCGAAGTACTCAAAGCGGCGTTTGGTCACATTTGTCCAAAACCTTCCTGCAGTTTTCAAAATATCCCAAACATCCCAGTATCGAGGCCATAGCCATATTTTGGAGCCAAATTCAGACACTCTGCAGGTTTTCGCAGTTTGATATTACGACTTTTTATACCCAACATATGCCAAATCCTAAAAGCGGCAGTGATTCACATTTTGCACAAACTCCCCTGCAGTTTTCAAAATATCCCAAACATCCCAATATCGAGACCTGAGCCATATTTTGGAGCCAAATTCTGGCTCTCTGCACGTATTAGCAGTTTGAAATTACGACTTATTATACCCAACATATGCCAAGTACTGAAACCGGCAATGAGTCACATTTTGAACAAACTCCCCTGCAGTTTTCAAAATATCCCAAACATCATAATTTCGAGGCCTGAGATATATTTTGGAGCCAAATTCTGGCTCTATGCACGTATTTGCAGTTTGATATTATGATTTTTATACCCAACATATGCCAAGTCCGGAAAGCAGCGGTGAGTCACATTTTGCACGAACTCCCCTGCAGTTTTCGAAATATCCCAAATATCCAAATTTCGAGGCCTGAACCATATTTTGGAGCCAAATTCTGGCTCTCTGCACGTATTCGCAGCTTAAAATTGCGACTTTTTTATACCCAATATATGCCTAGTACTGATAGCGGCGTTTGGTCACATTTGTCCCAAACCTTCCTGCAGTTTTCAAAATATCCCAAACATCCGAATTTCGAGGCCTGAGCCATATTTTGGAGCCAAATTCAGGCTCTCTGCACCTATTCGCAATTTGAAATTACGACTTTTTATACCCAACATATGCCAAGTCCTGAAAGTGGCAGTGAGTCACATTTTTACAAACTCTCCTGCAGTTTTCGAAAAATCCCAAATATCCCAATTTCGAGGCATGAGCCATATTTTGGAGCCAAATTCTGGCTCTCTGCACGTATTCGCAGTTTGAAATTCCGACATTTTTATACCCAACATATGCCAAGTACTGAAAGCAGCGTTTGGTCACATTTGTCCCAAACCTCCCTGCAGTTTTTAAAATATCCCAAACCTCCCAATTTCGAGGCCTGAGAAATATTTTGAAGCCAAATTCTGGCTCTATGCACGTATTCACAGTTTGAAATTACGACTTTTTTATACCCAATATATGCGATGTACTGAAAGTGGCGTTTGGTCACATTTGTCCCAAACCTCCCTGCAGTTTTCAAAATATCCCAAACATCCCAATAACAAAGCCTGAGTCATATTTTGGAGCCAAATTCAGGCTCTCTGCACGTATTCGCAGTTTGAAATTACGACTTTTTATATGGAACATATGCCAAGTACTGAAAGCGGCGTTTGGTCATATATGTCCCAAACCCCCCTGCAGTTTTCAAAATATCTCAAACATCCCAATTTCGAGGCCTGAGCCATATTTTGGAGCCAAATTCTGGCTCTCTGCACGTATTCGCAGTTTGAAATTACGACTTTTTATACCCAACATATGCCAAGTCCTGAAAGCGGCAGTGAGTCACATTTTGCACAAACTCTCCTGCAGTTTTCGAAAAATCCCAAATATCCCAATTTCGAGGAGGCCTGAGCCATATTTTCGGGCCAAATTCTAGCTCTCTGCACGTATTCGCAGTTTGAAATTGCGACATTTTTATACCCAACATATGCCAAGTATTGAAAGCGACGTTTGGTCACATTTGTCCCAAACCTCCCTGCAGTTTTAAAAATATCTCAAACATCCCAATTTGGAGGCCTGAGAAATATTTTGGAGCCAAATTCTGGCTCTATGCACGTATTCGCAGTTTGAAATTACGACTTTTTTTATACCCAATATATGCTAAGTACTGAAAGCGGCGTTTGGTCACATTCCAATTCACATTCAACAGACACGAAATTCGTGTCTGTTGTCACGAAATTCGTGTCTGGGGTCAAGAAATTCGTGTCTGGGGTCAAGAAATTCGTGTCTGGGGTCAAGAAATTCGTGTCTGGGTCACGAAATTCGTGTCTGGGGTCACGAAATTCGTGTCTGGGGTCACGAAACTCGTGTCTGTTGTCACGAAATTCGTGTCTGTTGTCACGAAATTCGTGTCTGGGGTCAAGAAATTCGTGTCTGGGGTCAAGAAATTCGTGTCTGGGGTCAAGAAATTCGTGTCTGGGGTCAAGAAATTCGTGTCTGGGGTCAAGAAATTCGTGTCTGGGGTCAAGAAATTCGTGTCCGGGGTCAAGAAATTCGTGTCTGGGGTCAAGAAATTCGTGTCTGGGTCACGAAATTCGTGTCTGGGGTCAGGAAATTCGTTCTGGGGTCACGAAATTCGTGTCTGTTGTCACGAAATTCGTGTCTGGGGTCAAGAAATTCGTGTCTGGGGTCACGAAATTCGTGTCTGGGATCACGAAATTCGTGTCTGGGGTCAAGAAATTCGTGTCTGGGGTCACGAAATTCGTGTCTGGGTCACGAAATTC
>NW_027189156.1:369921-379921 GCF_040958095.1 Procambarus clarkii | reverse complement strand
AGGAGGCATGGCTGGCGGCGTAGTATGGTGGGATTGGGGGGGGAGGGGGGGTTGTGGGTTACAAAGTTATTCTGAGCTATCAAAGTTAATCTCAAAGTCATCAAATGTTATTCACAGAGTCATCAAAGTTATTTTGTAACTCACTTTTGTTCATTAAAGTTAATTTCTATGTTATAAAAGTTATTCTCAGAGACATCTAAAGTTAATCTTGCTCATCAAAGTTATTCTCTAAGACATAAAAGTTATTCTCAGAGACATCTAAAGATAATCTTGCTCATCAAAGTTGTTCTCTAAGGCATAAAAGTTATTCTCAGAGTCACCTTCGTTCTTCAGAGAAACTTTCCAAAACATCTTTGTTCATCAAAGTTAATCTCGAAGTCATCAAAAGGTATTCTCTAACTCACTTTTGGTCATTAAAGTTAATTTCTATGTTATAAAAGTTTGTCTCAGAGACATCTAAAGTTAATCTTAGAGTTATCAAATGTAATCTCTAACTCACTTTTGTTCATCAAAGTTGATCTCAGAGTTAACAAACGTAATCTCTAACTCACTCTCGTTCATCAAAGTTGTTTCAAAGACATCAAAGTTAATCTCAGAGTTATCCAAAGATATTCTCATGTCCACAAAAGTTATTCCAAGAGACGTCAAAGTTAATCTCAGACATCTTCGTTCATAAAAGTTATTCTCAGAGACATCTAAAGTTATTCTCTAAGACATCAAAGTTATTCTAAGAGCTATCAAAAGTTATTCTCAGTCATAATATGTTATTCTCTAAGTAACCTTCCATTCATCAAAGACATTCTCTAAGTCCTGAAAGTTATTCTCTAAGACAGCAAAGTTATTCTCAGAGTCATCAAAGTTATTCTCTATGTCATCAAAAAGTTATTCTCTGAGCTAACAAAATACTACTCATGTTCTCAGAAGTCATTCTCAAACTCATCAAAGTTATTCTCAGAGTCATCAAAAGTTGTTCTAAGACATCAATGTTGTTATCTACGACATCAAAGATGTTCTGTAAATCATAAAAGTTAATCTTTAAGTCACCTTCGTTCATTAGAGAAACTTTCCAATCCATATTCGTTGACCAGAGTTATTCTCAGAGTCATCAAAGCGATCTCTAATTCATCTTCGTTCTCCAAAAGTTGTTCTCTAAGACACCTTCATTCATCAAAGAAACTCTCCTTCTTCCATCATGTTATTCTTTAAGACATCTTCAGTCATAAAATTTTCTCTCCAAAATGTAACTAGTTCAGCTTTTCATACCAAACCTGCACTTGTTAAAATATATTTCCTTAGTCGCTTTACCCTAAAACTGTTCTCTGAACTACACTGTTCAAACCTACGTAACCTATCCTCTCCACCCAATGTTACTTACCTAACTTAACCTGCATAACCTAACTTTACCTATCTTACCTTACCTTACCTATCTTACCTAACCTAACCTAACTTTACCTATCTTACCTAACCTAACCTAACTTATCCTGCTTAACCTAACTTACCTATCTTACCTAACTTTACCTATCTTACCTAACTTAACCTGCATAACCTAACTTTACCTATCCTAACATAACTTACCTTACCTTACCTAACTTTACCTATTTACCTAACTTACCTACATTACCTAACTTAACTTAACCTGCTTAACCTAACTTACCTACATTACATAACTTAACCTGCATAACCTAACCTGCTTAACTTAACTTACCTTACCTTACCTATCTTACTTAACTTACCTACATTACCTAACTTAACTTAACCTGCTTAACCTAACTTCCTTACATTACCTATCTTAACTTAACCTGCACAACCTATCTTTACATATCCTAACTTACCTTACCTATCTTACCTAACTTTACCTATCTTACCTAACTTACATAACTTATCCTGCTTAACCTAACTTACCTACATTTACCTAACTTAACCTGCCTAACCTAACTTACCTTACCTTACCTATCATACCTACATTACCTAACTTAACCTGCATAACCTAACTTGCTTTACCTAACTTAATCTTACATTCCCAAACTGATGTATCCTAACTTATCTAGTCAAACCAGACATGATCTAACTTACATAAGTATTCCTTCTTGTCTTTGTGTTTCGTCAATCATTGTCTCATATTCATTTACTCATTTCATTAGTTAATTTCTCAAATGGTCACTTATGCATTTCAAGTGCTATTTGTTAGAGATTGGATATTTAAGCATTTCAAAGAATTTTTGTTATATATATATATGGGCATTTACTCATTTCAAGGGATAATTTCTCAAATGGACGTTTTTACATTTCAAGTGTTATTTGTTTAAGATTGGGTGTTTAACCATTTCAAAGGATGTTTGTTATATATGGGAACTTACTCGTTTCAAGGGCTAATTTCTGAAATGGTCATTTTTGCAGATCAAGGGTTATTTGTTAAAGTTCATCAAGTTGCTCATAAGTTGTATTTATTATGTTTGTTATCATTTATTCTTATTCCCCAACCCCTTAACCTAACCTCTTGTAATCGTAGTGTATTTGGTAGGTTCTATCATATGTTCTTATTCCCCAACCCCTTAACCTAACCTCTTGTAATCTTAGTGTATTTGGTAGGTTCTATCTTATGTTCTTATTCCCCAACCCTTAAACCTAACCTTTCAGATGTAGTTTATTGTGTTTTCTGACGTATTTGTTGAATATATTATCCTTTTCCTAACATTTCAGATGTAGTTTTGTTTCTCCTTTGTATATTTTTACCCAAACCCACCATCCCACTTAGCCTTCTTTCCTTCTTTTACTTTGTTTTACTCCCACTCCTTCTAACCCTCCTTTTCTATCTCTCTTCCTTATTCTCTCTCTTCCTCCCCCTCTCACTCACTCATTTGCTCAAATGCTCTCTTCTTTTCTCAAATTCAAATCTTAGTTCCCCCATGCCCACACTCTCTCTCTCATTCTCTCTTCTTCGGTCCCATTTTCTTCCGCCCCCTCTCTCCTACTCCTTGCTCTTCTTTCATGCTCTCACTCCCTTGAGCTCTTGTTTCTCAATTTCAAGTCTTAGTAGATCTGATTCTTTACTATTGTAATTTTTATTATTACTATGATAAAGAATGAACTTATATGTGAAAACAAAGTAAAAGAAGGAAAGAAGGTTAAGTGGGATGGTGGGTTTGGGTAAAAATATACAAAGGAGAAACAAAACTACATCTGAAATGTTAGGAAAAGGATAATATATTCAACAAATACGTCAAAAAACACAATAAACTACATCTGAAAGGTTAGGTTAAAGGGTTGGGGAATAAGAACATAAGATAGAACCTACCAAATACACTAAGATTACAAGAGGTTAGGTTAAGGGTTGGGGAATAAGAACATATGATAGAACCTACCAAATACACTACGATTACAAGAGGTTAGGTTAAGGGGTTGGGGAATAAGAATAAATGATAACAAACATAATAAATACAACTTATGAGCAACTTGATGAACTTTAACAAATAACTTGATCTGCAAAAATGACCATTTCAGAAATTAGCCCTTGAAACGAGTAAGTTCCCATATATAACAAACATCCTTTGAAATGGTTAAACACCCAATCTTAAACAAATAACACTTGAAATGTAAAAACGTCCATTTGAGAAATTATCCCTTGAAATGAGTAAATGCCCATATATATATATAACAAAAATTCTTTGAAATGCTTAAATATCCAATCTCTAACAAATAGCACTTGAAATGCATAAGTGACCATTTGAGAAATTAACTAATGAAATGAGTAAATGAATATGAGACAATGATTGACGAAACACAAAAGACAAGAAGGAATACTTATGTAAGTTAGATCATGTCTGGTTTGACTAGATAAGTTAGGATACATCAGTTTGGGAATG
Organism: Procambarus clarkii; assembly: GCF_040958095.1. Taxonomy (NCBI): domain Eukaryota; kingdom Metazoa; phylum Arthropoda; class Malacostraca; order Decapoda; family Cambaridae; genus Procambarus; species Procambarus clarkii. The sequence continues at coordinate 376,058 of NW_027189156.1, read as the reverse complement.
TAAGATTAAGTTAGGTAAAGCAAGTTAGGTTATGCAGGTTAAGTTAGGTAATGTAGGTATGATAGGTAAGGTAAGGTAAGTTAGGTTAGGCAGGTTAAGTTAGGTAAATGTAGGTAAGTTAGGTTAAGCAGGATAAGTTATGTAAGTTAGGTAAGATAGGTAAAGTTAGGTAAGATAGGTAAGGTAAGTTAGGATATGTAAAGTTAGGTTGTGCAGGTTAAGTTAAGATAGGTAATGTAAGGAAGTTAGGTTAAGCAGGTTAAGTTAAGTTAGGTAATGTAGGTAAGTTAGGTAAGATAGGTAAGGTAAGGTAAGTTAAGTTAAGCAGGTTAGGTTATGCAGGTTAAGTTATGTAATGTAGGTAAGTTAGGTTAAGCAGGTTAAGTTAAGTTAGGTAATGTAGGTAAGTTAGGTAAGATAGGTAAAGTTAGGTAAGGTAAGGTAAGTTATGTTAGGATAGGTAAAGTTAGGTTATGCAGGTTAAGTTAGGTAAGATAGGTAAAGTTAGGTAAGATAGGTAAGTTAGGTTAAGCAGGATAAGTTAGGTTAGGTTAGGTAAGATAGGTAAAGTTAGGTTAGGTTAGGTAAGATAGGTAAGGTAAGGTAGGATAGGTAAAGTTAGGTTATGCAGGTTAAGTTAGGTAAGTAACATTGGGTGGAGAGGATAGGTTACGTAGGTTTGAACAGTGTAGTTCAGAGAACAGTTTTAGGGTAAAGCGACTAAGGAAATATATTTTAACAAGTGCAGGTTTGGTATGAAAAGCTGAACTAGTTACATTTTGGAGAAAATTTTATGACTGAAGATGTCTTAAAGAATAACATGATGGAAGGAGAGTTTCTTTGATGAATGAAGGTGTCTTAGAGAACAACTTTTTGGAGAACGAAGATGAATTAGAGATCGCTTTGATGACTCTGAGAATAACTCTGGTCAACGAATATGGATTGGAAAGTTTCTCTAATGAACGAAGGTGACTTAAAGATTAACTTTTATGATTTACAGAACATCTTTGATGTCGTAGATAACAACATTGATGTCTTAGAGAACAACTTTTGATGACTCTGAGAATAACTTTGATGAGTTTGAGAATGACTTCTGAGAACATGAGTAGTATTTTGTTAGCTCAGAGAATAACTTTTTGATGACATAGAGAATAACTTTGATGACTCTGAGAATAACTTTGCTTTCTTAGAGAATAACTTTCAGGACTTAGAGAATGTCTTTGATGAATGGAAGGTTACTTAGAGAATAACATATCATGACTGAGAATAACTTTTGATAGCTCTTAGAATAACTTTGATGTCTTAGAGAATAACTTTAGATGTCTCTGAGAATAACTTTTATGAACGAAGATGTCTGAGATTAACTTTGACGTCTCTTGGAATAACTTTTGTGGACATGAGAATATCTTTGGATAACTCTGAGATTAACTTTGATGTCTTTGAAACAACTTTGATGAACGAGAGTGAGTTAGAGATTACCTTTGTTAACTCTGAGATCAACTTTGATGAACAAAAGTGAGTTAGAGATTACATTTGATAACTCTAAGATTAACTTTAGATGTCTCTGAGACAAACTTTTATAACATAGAAATTAACTTTAATGACCAAAAGTGAGTTAGAGAATACCTTTTGATGACTCCGAGATTAACTTTGATGAACAAAGATGTTTTGGAAAGTTTCTCTGAAGAACGAAGGTGACTCTGAGAATAACTTTTATGCCTTAGAGAACAACTTTGATGAGCAAGATTATCTTTAGATGTCTCTGAGAATAACTTTTATGTCTTAGAGAATAACTTTGATGAGCAAGATTAACTTTAGATGTCTCTGAGAATAACTTTTATAACATAGAAATTAACTTTAATGAACAAAAGTGAGTTACAAAATAACTTTGATGACTCTGTGAATAACATTTGATGACTTGAGATTAACTTTGATAGCTCAGAATAACTTTGTGGACATGAGATTAACTTTAATGAACAAAGATGTCTTAGAAATTTTCTCTGATGAACGACAGGTTACTTAGAGAATAACATTTTGATGACTGAGAATAACTTTTTGATGACTCTGAGAATAACTTTGAGGTGCGAGTAAATTTTTGAGTGTTTGAGAGAGTCTTTGATATCTCGAAGAGTCCCCTTGAGGTCTTAAAGGGTGTCTTTGATGTCTCAAAGGATGTCTTTGAGTGCAACTTTGATTTCTTTGAGTAAGTCCTTGATGTATTGAAGAGTAACTTTGATGTCTCGAAGAGTAACTTTGGTGTTACGGAGAGCACCTTTGACTATTTTTCTTACTTAATGACATATAATTTAGTTTGGAACAATGATGAATATGACTATTTTAGTGAAGTGAAAGGCTACTTTAGTTAAGAACAGTGTTGGAAAGAGGCTACACATGACTATTTCAATGAGAGAAGTGATATTTCAGTTAAGAAATGACAAGGAAACATGATGAAGTAACTATTTTTTTTAGTTGACTGATGAATACTTTAGTTATGGAAAAAGACAAAACATGATGACAGTGACTATTTTAGTGCTCCACAAAGTATAAATGTCAGTTAAGAACGACGATGATAGATATCTTCGGTTATTTTTTCTTACTTGACGAAAACATAATGGCTGTTACGAAATGATGAATATGACTTTTCTGTTGATTGATGGATAATTTTAGTTATGAAATGACAATGAAACATGAAGAACACGGTTATTTTCTGATGACTAGGGAATAAGTTTAGTTATGAACAGTGTTGGAAAGATTCCTTTGACAATTTTTTAGCTAAGAGAAAGGTTGTTTTAGTTAAGAACAGTGTTGAACGAGGCTATTTCTGACTATTTTTAGTTGACTGGATAATAAGTTTAGTTGAGAAATGACGAAAGTGACTATGTTTTTTAGTTGATTGGCGAAAGATTTTTTAGTTAAGAAGTTACAAGAAAGGTTTGTCTTTTGTAAATTTGGAACTGAATAAAGTGTAGATTTGTTTAAGAACGGGGTTGGTAGAACTATTAAGTTGACAACGAGAATTACTTTGACATAGTTTTGAAAATAAAACTTGGTGACTAAAATTGTTGAGGGAACTGTAATGCAGTATAATATTATTTGACAAAGAACTAGTTAGTGAATGGAAGAAACAAAGAACATAAAAAATTGAGGTTAAGTAGGGGAATGAACACAGTGAACATACGGTGAACACAGAAAACATGTAAGAAAAAGTTGATGAATAGAGTGAACATGCAGGGAATATGAACTTATAGAGAATATGAAGACATGATAAGGAACATAGGGAATACAAAGAATGAACGCTGAACATGTGAAGAACAAGCTAAGAACATTGAGAACATGAATATTGAGTATAAAAGTTATACAGAGAACATATGATGCACATGAAAATATGACAAAGAACATAGTGAACATACGGGGAAAACGGCAGAAAAAATTTGAACTGAGCATGCTGTGAACATTTATAGAACATGGAATGAACACAGAAAACATGGAAAAAATGTGAAGAACACAGCTGAATATAGAGAAAATATGCAAATACAGGGGGACAAGAGCTGGACTCGGTAACTGACTTGATCTTATTTACTACGTCTGAAATATGACTGTTTAAAATTTCAGGGGGATTGGACTGCTAGTAGCGAAAATGTGGTCTCTGTCAAATTTGGGTCTTTAATTGGACTCTGATTAATTTCGATCATGAACTGGACTCTGAATATTTTGGCACAAAGTGAACTCTGGGGAATTTTCGGTATAACCTGGACTCTGACGAAAATTGGGTATAAAATGGACTCTGTCAAATTTTCACAGATTACAGGACACTGATGAAATTTGCTCTCAAAGTAGACTCTGGCGAATTTCTGTTGATAATTGGACTCTGATGAAATATGAGCTTAAAACTGGGCTCTGTTCAATTTTGGTCTTTACAGGTGAAATAGCCGTAAATGGATATAAAACTAAATGTTATGGATAAGTTGTCTGTTTTCCTTAACAAAACATCTAAGACAATATTCTCTGAAAATGGTCCTTTTACAAATTAGGTCATAAACATATAAATAAACTTCTATGATTATTTGAAACTCTGAAAATAGCTGTAAGGAAATAGGAGGAGAGAGAGAGAGAGGGACGGTCCAGATATTATTATGGAGAAGATAAGATACGATTACCGAGGTGACCTGAAGGCCGCGTCTGGCTGACGTCTAAAGTAAACACAGGTGAGGCGACAGATTGCTATTTCTCCCATAAGACCTTAACAAACTTCTAAGTCTCGGAAATTATTTTTCTCGTAAGAATTCCATACTTCTAAAATCTCGGAAATTACTCACTCATAAGAAATCCTTAATCCCAAATCTGTGACTCCCCAAATTTGCCTGAAAACCATGGCAGTCCACAGAGGATTTTGGAACCTGAAAACCCTGGCTCCCACACGGGATTTTGGACCTGAAAACCATGGCTCCCACAGAGGATTTTTTCCCTTTGGAGCTGAAAACCATGGCTCCTACACGGGATTTTCTAAATTTACCTGAAAACTATGGCTCACACAGACGGATTTTGTAAGTTGAAAACATGTAAAATATGTCCGTAGAGTTCTCCTGAAAACCCTAAAGCGCTACATACGATATTTGAATTTCTCCCATAAGGCCTTAACAAACTTCTAAGTCTCGGAAATTATTTTTCTCATAAGAATTCCATTCTTCTAAAATCTGTGACACAAAATTTACCTGAAAACCCTGGCTTACACAGACACGATATTTCCCAAAAAAAAATATCGTCTGTGAGATGTACATCTCACAGGGGTCCTCTCGCCAAAAAAAATATCGTCTGTGAGATGTACTCCCTACTACTGGTATTATGTCAGTGACGGGTCTGGTGGAGGGTATTATGCCAGTGACGGGTCTGGTGGGAGGGTATTATGCCAGTGACGGGTCTGGTGGGAGGGTATTATGTCAGTGACGGGTCTGGTGGGAGGGTATTATGTCAGTGACGGGTCTGGTGGAGGGTATTATGTCAGTGACGGGTCTGGTGGGAGGGTATTATGTCAGTGATGGGTCTGGGGAGGGTATTATGTCAGTGACGGGTCTGGTGGAGGGTATTATGTCAGTGACGGGTCTGGTGGGAGGGTATTATGTCAGTGACGGGTCTGGTGGAGGGTATTATGTCAGTGACGGGTCTGGTGGGAGGGTATTATGTCAGTGACGGGTCTGGTGGAGGGTATTATGTCAGTGACGGGTCTGGTGGGAGGGTATTATGTCAGTGACGGGTCTGGTGGAGGGTATTATGTCAGTGACGGGTCTGGTGGGAGGGTATTATGTCAGTGACGGGTCTGGTGGAGGGTATTATGTCAGTGACGGGTCTGGTGGAGGGTATTATGCCAGTGACGGGTCTGGTGGAGGGTATTATGTCAGTGACGGGTCTGGTGGAGGGTATTATGTCAGTGACGGGTCTGGTGGAGGGTATTATGCCAGTGACGGGTCTGGTGGAGGGTATTATGTCAGTGACGGGTCTGGTGGAGGGTATTATGTCAGTGACGGGTCTGGTGGAGGGTATTATGCCAGTGACGGGTCTGGTGGAGGGTATTATGTCAGTGACGGGTCTGGTGGGAGGGTATTATGTCAGTGACGGGTCTGGTGGAGGTATTATGTCAGTGACGGGTCTGGGGGAGGTATTATGTCAGTGACGGGTCTGGTGGAGGGTATTATGTCAGTGACGGGTCTGGTGGAGGGTATTATGCCAGTGACGGGTCTGGTGGAGGGTATTATGTCAGTGACGGGTCTGGTGGAGGGTATTATGCCAGTGACGGGTCTGGTGGAGGGTATTATGCCAGTGACGGGTCTGGTGGAGGGTATTATACAGTGACGGGTCTGGTAGAGGGTATTATGTCAGTGACGGGTCTGGTGGAGGGTATTATGTCAGTGACGGGTCTGGTGGAGGGTATTATGCCAGTGACGGGTCTGTGGAGGGTATTATGTCAGTGACGGGTCTGGTGGAGGGTATTATGTCAGTGACGGGTCTGTGGAGGGTATTATGTCAGTGACGGGTCTGGTGGGTATTATGTCAGTGACGGGTCTGGGGGGTATTATGTCAGTGACGGGTCTGGTGGAGGGTATTATGTCAGTGACGGGTCTGGTGGAGGGTATTATGTCAGG